>NW_021620456.1:1064907-1139325 GCF_004785775.1 Grammomys surdaster | reverse complement strand
TCTCTCTCTCTCTCTCTCTCTCTCTCTCTTTTATAGGTTCCACAGTATTTGCTTTTTTTGAGTTATGCTGACATCTCTACTGTACACTGATCTTTTTTTTTGTACATTGACCTTGATAGCATTAAGTACATACCTGACCATTATATGGTATATATAAGCTGGGTTATATAGTAGTTGTATTTTCAGCTTTTGTGACGAGCTTTCACACTGATTCCTTACCGAAGTTGCACTGGCTGACAATCCCACCCACCAACAGAGTTCCTTCCCCACTCTCCTCAGGTTTTGCTCTTTGTCATTTTGATGACAAGCATCCAGGCTTGGGTGACACAGAATCTCAATGTACTCTTAATTTGCATTTACCTGCTGCCTTAGGATGTTGAACCTTTTTCCTAGTGTCAACTAGGAAATGTGTATCAGTTTAGCTCATTTGCTACCTGGATGGTTTTTCTTTTGGTTTTTAGTTCTTTGAGTTCTGGATATTAATTCTAGATACATATTCTGGATATTAATCCGCTGATAATGGATTAATGTCTGGCAGATAGGTCAAAAGATTTCCTTCTATGATATAGGTTCTCTCTTCACTTTGGTAATTGTTTTGTTTGATGTGATTCCATTTGTCCATTTTTGCTCCCATTTTGCAAGCTCTGGAAGCCCTACTTTGAAGGCAGTTGCCCATGCCTGCACCTCAACCCTTTCCAGCCTCAGTTTCTTATTCAAAATACATAAAGTCTTATTTATCTTATAACCATATGGTTTCCAATAGTAAGGAAGAGACAGGGATGTGACTTGTAATTATTTGAATTTATTTTATGTTTGAATGTTATAAGCTTTATTGTAAAGGAAAAGACCCCCCTAAGCCCCCCAAACTAGCTTGCAAATCAATAAAACCATTACCTATCCAAATTAACCAGACCCCAAGTTACATGACTCAGTGAACTTCAATACAGTTAGAATAGGCATTCAGAACAGAAATTGTGCAACTTTACAGTAAAATTTATACTTTTGATATCAAATATGTTCTGTATACTTATCCAGCACCAAACCCAAAAGTCTCTGACAGAATTAAAACTACAAAAGCAATCAGTCTATGCCCTCTTCCTAACTGTGTCTGTCACTTTGCTTCATTCTTCCAAGTCCTTTTATTCTTGGCTATTCTCTTTTCTTCATGTTATATTATACCCAAATGTACATGTAGTTACATATATATATATATATATATATATATATATATATATATATATTATCATGTATATATTGTAAATGAGAGAGAACATTAAGGTTTGTTTCTTTCTGAGATTGCTTAATCTTATACATTCTAGGTCCATGCACTTTCCTGCAAAATGTTTAACTTTGTTTTTCTTTAGAGCTGTGTAGTATTCTATTACATATGTATTTATATTCTATATGTAATAGATATATTTTATATATCAAATTATCATATATAATATTTTCTTTATCCATTCATCTATTGATGAACAACTAGGTTAGTTTCAATTCTTTGCTATAGTGAATAAAGCAGCGACAAAGAGAAAGAAGCAAATACTTCTACAATAGGGTAAAAAGTCCTCTGGGTGTGTATCTAGGAGTGAAATAGCTGGGTTATATGGTAGTTCTCTTTTTAATTTTTTGAGTAAACTACAAATTGATCTCCACAATGGCTAGATTAGTTTTTAACCCCTATTATATTAGTTATTTTGCTATTGTTGTGATAAAGAACCATGACCAAAAGCAACTTGGGAAAACTTTTAATTTAATTTAACTTGTAGTCCATCATCCAGGGAAGTGAGGACAGAAACTCAAAGTAGGAACCTGGTGGCAGAAATTGAAGGGAAAGGCCCTGGAAAAGCGCTGATTACTGGCTTATTCCTCAGGGCTTGCTCACCCAGGCTGCTTTCTTATAGCACACAGGACTACCTTCCCAGGAGTGGTACCACTCTCCCACACAAATCATCAATCAAGAGAAAGCACCAGTAGCTTGTCTGCAGGACAATGTGGTCATGCATTTTCTCCACTGACATTCCCTGTTCTAAAAGGACTCTAGCTTGTGTCAAGTCCAAGTCGATAAAGCTAGCCAACAGTGGAGAAGGTTTCCTATCTCTCCAAATGCTCTCCAACACTTGCTGTTGGATTTGTTGATTGCAGCCATTTTGACTGGGGTGAGGTGATATCTAAAAGGAGATTGTATTTGCATTTTTTTTAAGGACAAGGGATATTGAACAGTTTTTAAGAATTTTTCCTATTTATGTTTTTTTTTTTTTTTGGTAAATGTCTATTCAGTTTATTTTGCCTGTTTATTGATTGACCGTTTTGTTTCCTTAGCATTTAATTTCTGCAATTCTTTGTGATTTCTGGATGTTAGTCGGTTGTCTGAAGTGTAGCTGGTAAAGAGTCGTCCTTATTCTTTGGGGTCAGTGTTCTGAGGAAGTGCCACCACACTTTCCATAATGGTGGCATTCATTTATGTTCTCACCAGCAGAGTAGGGAGTCGCCGTGTCCCACACAACTGTGTCGGCATGGTACTTTTTGTGGTATTTATTGTATGACTTCTGATCATCTAGACATTTCCTCTGACAAATATAATTATAATAGCATGATTCCTTTGCCCAGTAGTTCTCAGTTTTGAGTCTCTTCTTCTTCTTCTTCTTCTTCTTCTTCTTCTTCTTCTTCTTCTTCTTCTCTCACTCTGCCGCCTCCCCTTCTCCCTCCCTCCCTCCTCTCTCTCCCTCTCTCCCCTTCGCTTGCCTCCACTCTCCTCTACTCCCCTTCACTGTCTTCCCCCCTTCTGCCTCCCCCTCCCCCTCCTTTCCTCTTTTAGTAAAGCAAAACATAGAGAAGTATTTAGTAAGGTGACTAGTAAAGACAGAGTCTCTGATGCCTTGTCATGTCTAGCAAGTCGAGCAACTCAAATAAAACAATACTACGGCCAATAGGTAATAGAGCAGAGGCAAACCAGAACACATGTCTGTGGTGGTGGCAAGTACCACCCAGCACCAGCCATTGTTGCCAGGTGGGATTTCTGGCCTGGTGGGTTCACTTTAGTTGTTTTAAGAGAAGAAAGCTAGATGTTTATGTCAAGATATTGATGGCTAATAAAATAAACCAAAGAAGTATACAGACAAGCACACCAAAGTAGAGCCACAATTTCATGCTCTCTGCTGCTGCTGTGGCTGCAAAGCTCTCTGGGTTTAGCTCAGTTAAGACTCCACATGGAGGAGACTGTTTAGGGCTGAAGCAGAGACTGTGTTTGTTTTATTCCTGAGAGGGTAGGAATATCTCTTCTCATATGATATACCTCAGTAAATGGGCTTGTTTAAAAACATATAAGGACTGTCAACAACAGATGTATGACCCAGGCATCTGGGACTTAGCACACCCATTTTTTCTTTACTTTGTAATAAAAGTATTTGAACAGTTAATATTTTCTGTTATTATCTCCCAAATTAAAATTTTCGGAGAGGTTGGAGATGAAATTTTTTCTTGAACTACTGAAGAATTATAGTAATCCTACTGTCTTAGTTAGGGTTTTACTGCTATGAACAGATACCATGACCAAGGCAACTCTTATAAGAACAACAGTTAATTGAGGCTGGCTTACAGGTTCAGATGTTCAGTCCATTATCAAGTTGGTAACATGACAGCAACCAGTCAGGCATGGTACAGGAGGAGCTGAGAGTTCTACATCTTTATCTGAAGACTACTTGCAGAATGCTGGCTTACAGGCAGCTAGGATGAAGATCTTAAGCCCATGCCCACAGTGACACACCTACCCCCAAAAGGCCACACCTCCTAATAGTGCCACTTCCTGGACCAAGTATATACAGACCATCACACCCACTAAACATAGCACATGCCAAATGTACTCGGTTAAGTTGGGTTGATCTCCATATGGAATGTTCAGACTGTTAGGGTTAGCTGTGTGCTGAACTGATTAAATTCTTCAAGATGACCTCAATTTTAGATCTCCCGTACATAAAGAACAGCTCTATTGCAGGAAACATTAAAAATGCACCATTCCATGGAACTCTGGGTACACTTTGGCTCCTGTGGTCTCGCTGCCTCCATGGCTAGCCCCATGTAGCTACCGCCTATCTCTCAGTTCTCTAACCTGAGCTCCAAAGTCTCTCCATCTGGCTGCTAAGTTCCCATGGTGGGTCACTGCCATGCCAGCCCCACACTTCCAAATTCCCACAGCCTTTTGTGGTGCACTTCTCGCAAACCCACGCTTTGCCACCATACCTTTCTCTCTGGAACCCAGTCAAGTTGCAACATGAAGGAAAACACCACACAAACTTAGTTCAGAATTAACAGGTAACACAATCACTGGGCTCAACAACCAGCATCCTAAGGGCTTCCATTGACCTCTTCTTCTCCTGTCCTCCACCAGCCAACCTGCTTTGTGATGGACATAACATTTCTCATGGCCAAACTTTCAGGCTCTTCATTTTTCTTTAAACAACAACATATAGGGAATATGATTTAGCTCAGATCTTAACAGCAAGGGCAGAAAGCCAGAACTAGAGCAAAGTCACTAATGCAGATGATGGAAATTTGCTGTCCTTTCCGTGGTTGGTCTCTGCTTCACTGTAACCTTTATGCTCTCTTTCACTATTGCATCACTCCATTTTAATTAAAGGTAAATGGTCAGCAAGCACATACCCAGAAGCCTGCCTCACACTCCTTTATCCATCAGACTTGTCCACAGCAAAGCCTAGTCCTTAGCCTGCAGCCATCCCATGGCACTTTGACTTTAAGTTCAGCGTCACAATTAAATAACTTGACGCCTTTGAGTTAGCTATAAACAGGAGCTCCTCATCTGCAGGGCTTAGAAGCAGATCAGAAGTGGTACTCAGGATGATTGCATTCCTAAGCCCACAATTAGCACAGTTCAGAACTAATTTTTAGGCCTTAAATAAAGCCAAAGGAATCTACACAAAGCACTTCATTTTTTCTGGGAAGGTTAAATGAAAATTAAAGTGTTCACTGGAAAGTCATCCTCTTTAAAATGCACTTCCTAACAAGCACTTATTCGAGGAAGGAACAGCTTCTGTGGTTTGAGATTTTCTGGTATACGTCCCCCTATTTTGTGGTATAAGTCTTTACCACAGCAGCAGAGAGCCCACTCATATATATATTTTTTAAGTGTGATAATTTAAAAATTATTCTTCAAGGCTGTTCTTGCAGTTTTAGAGAGTGTACACATTTACACACTGTGGCAAGTTATTAAGCAAAAATAGGAAACTTGAGTGGTGGAAAGTGAAACAGGCAGCATTCTACAGAGACCTAAAGTAGACAGTGAATAATAGCCAGGATAGCACCTTGCAGTGTGTCATACGTCTCCTAGAAAGAGCCCAAGTGCTTTGTTTGCAGCATACTTTGAAATATTGCACATAACATACAGGTCAGGGTAGGGAAACAGGGAAAGACGGTGGGGGCAGGTGTAGCTGCAGCAAGTGTGTTCTTGCTACATGAAGACCAAAAGAGGTTGAGGGCCTAGAGAAGGAGACCTCCTCATTCATGTGTGACAGCTGCTATGTGTTGGGACTGGAGGGAATTTCATTTGAGATGCCAGTTAGCTTTCAGATGGCAGGAGTCTCATGAGTTATCCTGTTGACCTTCACGACAGAAGATGTATTACATAATTTTCCTTATGATCCATCTAGAATAATGAGGGGCAATGTATGAATATATACATGTTCATAAACATGCACACACATGTTCGCTAGGCTCATACATAGTATATATTTCTCTAGGTAGCACATATATAGTTCGTATATGCATATATTTCTATATGAATCAAAGCAAAAGGTTACATGAACCATGCAATTAAATAAAAATTTTTGATAGCCAAATTAAGAAATTGTAGAAATTAGTTGTTCTATTCAACTCCATCTGATAATATAGAGGAAACAGGTGAAATTCAGACCCATTTCCCCTGTCTCCTTACCTCATGCTTTTCATACTAGAGATATGAGATCATTCCTACATATCCATGAGTAGTAAATCAGCTCTGTGGAGGTTCTGTGGTTTGAATATGACAGGTTCCCTATGAGCTTCTCTGAACAATTGGTCCTTAGCTGGTAATGCTTCCTTTGTGAAGGTTGTAGAGCCTTATGGGAGGAAGTGGGTCACTGGAGAAGACCTTGGGGTTTTATAGACTGTCCTCACTTCTTGTTCACACTCTGCCTGTTGACTGTGGATGCAATGTGGCCATCGAGCTTATTGTTCAGGCTGCAAAAGTGTCCCCACCAAGATGGAATGAATACCCTGAACCTATAAGCCTGAATAAATTCTCCTCTCCTCAACCTGCTTCTTCTTGGGTATTTTGTCTCAATAATAAAGATACTAACTAGCTAAGGACCAAGAGAAAACCTTGGATGTCCTAGAAATCAAATTGATCTGACACCACCTGGAAGTGACTTCAGGTTGAGATCACAGACCCCAAGACTGACCTCTCTTCAGTACTAGTTACACACTCCAGGTTGTTTTAATTATCTTCTTGACCAACAAACTGTAAGTCAGGATTCTCTTGACCTGACCCCCACCTTACTTGTCTATTTGAAAGGATATTATGGAGGATAGAAAAGAAGAGATGCATTTGGAATGACACAGGGGAAGAGAGATAGAAAGAGAGAAGAGGTGTAGGGGGAAATTTCCGTATCCTGTCTATGATCCCCATCAAGAAAGCCTCAGGTATTCAGGTACATAGAAGCTCTCCCAACACTGTCTTTCTAGCATTTTCTGAGGGCTTAGATGGGATTGATTAGGCCACTGGTTCTTAGTGATCAGATAAAGCTTTAGCTTCTGTTCCTTCCTCCATGAAGGCTGAGCAGTAAGGTTGAAAATCATAGAGATTTAATTTTTCCTTAATTGTTTTGGTGAGAAGATCCCATTTGAAAGTTACCTTGGGGCTTCTGAGCACTGGTTAGCTCATTAGCAAACAAAAGATCCTAGATAGAATAAAACCTTTAGGAATCACAAGGATCCAAGAAACTGAATGAAGACGAAATATATCCTTCATCATGTAACATTTAATATACCTAAAATATTACAATTCTAGCATAGCATTGATATTTGAAAACTATGCTGTGTGTATATGTGTATACAAGTAAGTTAATGTGTATGTGTGTGTGTGTATGTGTGTGTGTGTAGGCCCGTACATAACCTTGGGCATTGTTCCTCAGGAACATCCAACTTGTTTTTGTTTTTGTTATTGTTGTATTATTTCTGGTTTTTCTGTTGAGACAAGGTCTTTCACTGGCCTGGAGTTGACTGTCTAGCTGGCCAGTGAGCCCCTAGGGATCTGCCTGTACGTTTCTTCCAGAAATTCTTCCTGAGATTGTAAGTATGTATTACTGCACCCAGCTTTTTTATTTTTACTTTCTAATATTGATTCTGAGACTCAAACTCATTCACGCTTGTAAAGTAAGCATTTCACTGGCAAAGCTATCTCTCCTGCTTTCAAAGAACTATTAATGAGATGTGCTTTATACCTTTTTAGTTGCCAGTCTTTGAAATCTGGGTCTATTTTGTGTTTACATCATATTTAAGGTCATGTTTTTGTCATTTTCAAGACTCACCAAACACATGTGATTTATACATGTGTATGGTGGGAGTGTAAAGTGGGGGAAGAAGAAGAAGAAGAAGAAGAAGAAGAAGAAGAAGAAGAAGAAGAAGAAGAAGAAGAAGAAAGAGAGAGAGAGAGAGGAGAAAGAAGTACATTTTCTTCTGTGGTTGAGACATAAATCAGAATGCCCAGGTGATGCTCTCAAGCCCCCTTTCCAGTCACCAATTCTGTGAGCCTTGCAGTGCATTATGAATTTTGGAATGAATTATTATTTATAGTTTATGAATACAGCTATCAATATTTGGTAAGGCAAAGAGTCAGTATAATGTAAACATTTCTTTTCTGCTTTTAGGGTGATAGTTGGTTTAATTGATTCCATAGGAGAAAATTTTATCTCCCTGAGAAGTTATATTCTGCAAGCCTGAGGTGAGATCATAAGTCCAAATCAGTTCAGATCTAGAAGTTACTTTTGTCTACCATTGGGATGGCTTGTATGAACATTGCAAGAATTGTTGGGCTGTGAGAACTTTACTGAAGAAACAACTAAAGAATAATGTAGTAAGGTGAGCTACAAAAGGGCAAAAAGCATTTCTGGCAGTGCCAAATGGGCAGCCTGAATCTAGGATGTGGAGTGCTAGTAACGGTGATTCAGAATACCCAGAGACAAAGAGAAAAGGCAATCAATTATGTATGTTCTGTTATTACTTTGCAAAAATGGCTCCTGAATTGTTTTATTATTTGATAGTGTTTTTCCAGGAAAATAAGCTTTTCTCTGCTACCATTTTTCACTGCGATAGAAGCTGACAAACTCTGAGCTGTTCTAGAGAGCATGTATTTCTAGCTTGTCCATGATTTGAATTGTAGATTGCGATGATATAGTCATAAAGTTTGCCCTGGGTGCCTTGTCAGTTGATCGTAGCCTGAAAGCATTTTTAATGTCACATGATAAGGCTTAATGACTTTTGCATTGTGGTATGGGTTGTTCTATCAGGGAAATGAATCTATTCAGATGCTTTGCCTTCTAAATTTTCTTCAGTGAAATGCCACAGGATACTGTGTGAATATGCACTTCCTTTCTCCATTGTGTTTCTTTATTGGCTATCAAAGTACGTGGAGATCGTTTCTAGTATAGAAAGGGAGCTGTCCTGAGTATCAGGGTAGTTGGGGACCATTTCTAGCATAGAAAGGGATCTGTCCTGAGTATCAGGGTAGTTCGGGACCATTTCTAATATAGAGAAGAAACTATCCTGCCTCCAGGTCTTTCACTTAATGCAGAAAAATGCAGGACAACTGGAAACTAAGGTGCTAAGCAGCCACCTGCTGTTAATGGAGTGACTTCTGAAGTCATTCCTAGCTACAGTTTGCTATACTGTGGTTGTCCTCCCATTAAGCAAAGTCTTCCTTCATCTGCCTCTGTGTTAGTTTCCCATTGTAGCTGACCGTGTGGGTTGAGCCTTGGACTCTAGATAGGGAGTGCCAGCCTTGGAAATAAACAGGCTCATAAGGGTCCTGAGGTTACAGAGTCTATGAAGCCCTCATCTGTTTATGCGTCTAGCTAATTTTGATCTCTGAAATGACATAATTAAGTAGCTTAGGGTATAGCAAAAATACAACACTGATTAGTCCCATCTATTCTGGAGTTTCATTTAAATAACATGCCATCTCTTCAGCCTGGTTTTTCTTGTGAATGTTGTGTGTGATGCTCCTTGGTTCTGGATAAGCTAGCCATTTATTATTTGTTTCTATGAAGTATTTCCCTATACAAATGCACTATGCTTATTGATTCACAGTCTTGCTTATAAGCATCTGGATTTTTCTAGTGTGACAAAGTCTCTTTTTAATTCAAATTCTATCATTGTCAAGATATAAAATTTATGGGAGGACCTGAGACACAGAGTATTCCTTTTCAATCTGAGTGTCCTGAGTAGCTGCTCAGTTCTTCAGCTCCATCCTTCTCTCCTCCAAGAAATGATACTGATGGGAATATCAACAACAGTTTGTTCTCTGAGCAGGTACCAGCCTGTAGCATCATCCTGTGGTTTTAGTAATGTCTCATGTAATTCTCATTGAGATGCTTAGAGGAATCATTATCCCTGATTTACATAGAGAAGCTAGGAGTGGCGCAAGCTCAACAGAATTCCTCTAAGCACAGAGCATGTTAATTTCACTCTAGATGTTCAGCCCAGCACTATGTTCTTGATCTCACTCACTCCCACAGACAAAGACTGACCTACACACTCTGCAAAGATGTCACATCTTTGGAATATGTTGTTGTCCGTCTTTCCCCATCATGATCAGTGCTGTTAACAACCATTAAAACATGCCCTTGGAACAACTGCTCCGAGACTTCAAACCTTCAGTGGTTTCCCTGTCACTAGCGTAAAAGTTGAAAACCAAGTCCTGCATGTGGGGTTGAATCTCCCACTATCATGCCTCTGCCTGACCTCACTTCCCATCCACAGTCCTCACAGGAGCCTTCCAGGATGTGTACTCCCTCTGGTCTTGACATAGCCCAACTTGCTCCAGGCAGCGCTGGGCCTCTGCAAGTGCTGCTCCTTCTGCTTATGTTCCTGCAAAGGTGACATCTTGTCACTCAACTCTCAGCTCAGATGTGACCCTTCCAGATAGTCCTTCTTTAAGTGCCACTTAGGAGGGACCCGTCGACTGCACCGCCTTATTTCCTTCTGGGCACATATTAATCTCAAAATCATTATGCTCATTTAGACCCATCTTACCCGATTGTCATGTTCTTAGATTCTAGAAAAGTGCCTGACTCTCTGTACTCAACAGGTATTGGGTGGAAAAAAGGCACGATGTATATTTTCAGAAGTCACCATGGCCCCATAGCTTATGTCCTTACATATTTTAGAACATTGGTTCTCAACCTGTGGGGCACCCACCCTTTGAGGGTTGCATATCAGATTATATGCATATCAGGTATTTATATTATTTTTTTATAACAGTAGCAAAATTACATTTATCAAGTAGCAACCAAAAGAATTTTAGAGGTGGGGGCCACCCCAACGTGAGGAAATGGATTAAAGGTTTGCTGCAGTAGGAAGGTTGAGAAGCACTGTTTTAGAAATAAAGAACATGTTATTTTAAAGCTGTGGCTTTGCATGAAGGCAAGACGAGGCTGCAGTCTGCAGAGAGGAAAGTGCAAGAGGGAAAGAAGCTGGGCATCTTATTAATTTCATGAAGGGAAGATGCTCGCAATTGCAGGAATTGACTCCTGGCAATGAACAATTTCCCACATGTCAGAACTAATCATATGATCCTGGAAAGTGGTACTTTTCTTATGGTTATTATTTATCCCTCTTTGTAAAATACAAGACTAGAGAAACCGTTTCATGTGCAACCCCAGAGCATGGTATGGGACAAAAATAATAAAAAACTATGTGTATTTTTATGTTGAAGTCTCAAAATCAAAAATACCACCATAAAAGGATATCTAGCCGCTCTTTGATCAACACCACCCCTTCTAACACAGCATGCCTAAGACCAGTGATAATCCTGTCCTTTTCTCTGTGTGTGGAGTCAGCACGCATGCTCTGAGTAACAACCTTCTCCCTATATTGTATGTTGACTGCCACTTGGCCATTTGGAAGGCTAGAGGCCAGTGTCTGCACTTTCTCATTTAGCAGCCTTTTAGTTGTTCAGAAATTTGCTCACAAGTTTTAAATTTAAATGTCTTTAGCTCATGGATTCAGATTAAAATTCCTGGCCCCCAAGCAACCATTGTCAAAGAGACTCATAGCACATTGCTTCTAGAATATTACATGCCAAGCATCCTAGAGTATGCACAAGAATTATGGGTGTGAAGGGCAAGGTTCTTGCTTTTTGTGCTCTGGGAAGGAAAGAAAAGCCATGTTAGAAACATAACCAGACAGTTCAGCCTCAGAGTTTTGAAGGATTGTGTGCCTCAGCTAGTCTAGGCAGAATTTCTTAATATTCTGCATCAAATTGCATCCCTTGCCTCTGATTCAAGTCTGTGCATTCATCTCTTCCTCCCACCTCAGGCTTTTATTGATGCATCCAGCTCCAGGCAGTGCACAACTGCAAACTTCTGTTTACCATCTCTGAGTAATGATGCTAATTCCAGTGCCCAGGGATAACACATCACTTATTAAACACTACTGCAATAACCATTAGGTGGTAATTCACAGGGAAGCAAACATGAATTAAAGAGTACCCCTCCCCACCAAATGGCCAGAATTCAGAAAAAGGAGAGCATTCCATTGCTGGATAGTAGTGGAAAGAAGTAAGGGTTTCATTGATGACCTGCAGTGTGTTCTTTAAAGAGTAGGTGATCTCTCTAAACGTCAGGTGACACTTAGTACATTTGGAATAGTTATATATGTCCCCTAGACCCTCTAGAGTGAGAACAACATATTCAGTTTGACCCAAGTTAAGGTAAGAGCTCTTGAAAGAACATTTCTGTTAGTTGCATGAGTACTGCTGTCTATGTAGTTTGCAACAAAGCCAGGAAAGACACCTTAAAACACAAAGGCTTTGCTATGCCATCTATAGGTATATCTCTTTTAAATAAGATTTATTTATTTTTGTTCTATGTATATGAGTGTTCGCCTGCATGTATGTATGGGAGCCACCTGTATTTCAGGTACCTTAGGAAGCCATAAGAAGGCATCCAATCTCTGGGAACTGGAGTTACAGGTGAGCATGAGCCTCTGTGTAGGGTGGGGAACCGGATGTGTGTCCTCTGCCAGGCTCCAGTCCACTTAACTGCAGAGCTCCCTCTGCAACATGTGTCCTTTGTTCTTACTCACCCCTCTCACTGTCCTGCTTTGACTGCCCCACCTTTCCATTTCACCTTCCCTTCCAAATGACTCCACTGTGTGTTTGTGTGTGTGTATGTGTGTATGTCTGTGTGTGTGTGTGTGTGTCTGTGTCTGTGTCCCTATATGCCATGGCACATGTGTATGGCAGGGGTTTAACTCAGGTCTTCAGGCTTGGTGAAAAGCACCTTTGCCTGTGGAGGCATCTCACTAATCCAAGTTTCTTGTTCTGTGTATTCCATTACTCTGTCTATACTGCCCTCACTAATGTCTTCTAACTCCTTTCTTGGTCTACTTTGCACTTTTGTGCCCTAAACACACACACATACACACACACACACACAGACACACACACACACACACACACACATACACAGATACCTAGATTCTGCATAGGACAAAAAGAACAGATTATTATTTTCTGAATCTTGTTTATTTTGCTTAGCATACTGATTTTTAGTTCCATCCATTTTCCTAAAACTGCTATGCTACCTTCCAAAATTAGGGATAATTATAGGTATGGATGTTCCCAAAGGAAATAGAAATATATCCTAAATAAATTTGTGTCTATAAGTCTTAAGTTTTAAAGAAAAAGCTTAAATCACTAGGAAACCAAATCTGACCAAATTAGCACAGTAGTCTACATTCATTTTAGGAATAAAGTATATCCTTCATCATTGAAATATTGAAAACACTACTCTAAGAGGATCAAACAAGAAAATAGCTTTCCATCATGTTTGATCCATATTCTCCTTTAACTTTTGGCCAAAGTAATGAGGGAGTGAAAATAATTAGATTTCAAAATAAGTATAATAAATGCCAAAGATAATGAACCTCAGCCTTAGTGCCTCAGTCCAACACTTCCAGGAGAACTGACGTCCCAGGACCTTTGTATAACATCCACAACTCATCTCCATCCAGGCAGCTTTCTTAAATTATTTTAAGGAATGAATATTACATAAAAGAATTGTCAATATTATTGAGAATCATAATAAGGCCCTGAGCCAAGGACCTCAGATTCTTGGGGTTCCCTTCAGTGCAGTCAACTTCACAAAGGCAGCCATCTCTCCTGAAACCCAGAGCTTAAGAAACAACAAGCATGCATTACTTTTATTCAAGTCTCCTTTAGTTTCTAAATATTTCCCAGTCTGATTCCATGACCTGAAGTTGGGTAGTCTCCTTTAGTTTGGGCCATTCTAATTTAAAGGGGAAGAAAAGTATCATATCAATTTCTGCATTGATCAGTTCTTTGCACAATTCTTTGTACTTATTCGATACATGTTAACACATAAATATCAGATCCATGACAATACCAGATCCAGTTCCACACAGTCTTGCTTAGAGTTGGATGACACTTACTAGATTTCTAGAATGTGTGCCCCGTCATTTGGGTGGGTAGTTTCAGTGTAGGCAGCGCATGAAGTTCTGAGTGTATGCATATTATTGACATTAGTATGGCCATGTGAAGGATTCCAATGCCTCAGATACATGGGAGTGGTAAAACTTTCCTTAGTCAGGCTCAGAGAAATGGTATAAGCCTTTTACTGGTCCTGAACTACAGCTTCCTCCTGCTCCATGTTTACTGTCTGAGACTGCTCTCCCGTAGAGACATACCACCAAGATGAAATGAAGATGCCTTTCAACTGTATACATAAGCCTGACCCCTTAACTCAAATGCATACAACCAATGCATGACAATCAGTGACTACTGTGGTGCAATCTTTATCAGACTGGGAGACCCACCCGATCCCACCTTCTCTGAATGTGTACCTGTCATTTCTTCATTCTGTACTTCAGTCAAGTCAACCCCAAAGTCACCCAGCTCTCAGCAGGCTGAGGGGAATAACTAATATATCTTCATAGTAAATAGCAGATATTACGACAAAAAAATTAGCACATTGACTTTTAACCACACCACAGTGAATGTTCTTTCTCCAGTTCAGAAATGTCTCCCCTGGAGGCTTTGCTTTATGAAGCAGATATGTGTCATTTTAACATGTTTTATCTGCAAATCAGCATACAACCTAGTGAGCACTGCTCTGCTAACATGTATATAGAATCCAGCTGCTGGAAAGGGTGTCCTCTGTATTTTGTGTGTGTGTGTGTGTGTGTGTGTGTGTTTGAGTGCACATATGCGTGCACGTACACACATGAATGCACACAGTAGTAAGAGGGCATGTGGTAATGGAGAGATTTGTGGAAACTGATACCTAAACTGTGGAAGTGAGTTAGATGGAAAAGGGTGAGGAACAACTTACTTCCTGCAGCATTTTCTACCACCAGAAATAGTTTTCATTAGCTTGACAGTACATGTTTGTCTTTACCATTGCAGATTTGATTTTTTTTTTATAAAACACTTGTTGTTTTTTTTAATCTTTGTTCCCTGTGATTATTTTCTAGACTCTGATTTCTGTTTTCCTGAGTATGCTTAAAAGATAAAGTAAGTGACAAAAAAAAAAAACCAACTTACCCAGTTTATCTTTCTGAATTAGTAGAGTTATGTGACTCTGAGTCAAGTGGTTGCTGTGTGTATATATCCTTTACATATTAGACATTTATGTAAACCTGGGCATGGAGTTTTCGGTTTTGTTTCAGGTTTCTTCCTTGCTTTAAAAGCATGAGACTATCTCTAAGTTTTAGTTGTCTGTTGTGTAATACAAGGTAATAATATCTGTTCTGTGAATGTTGCAACTTTGAGGATATCCAATGAGTTAATCTATAGGAAAGATTTTTTACTGCATTTTTAAAAAAATTTATTGTTGCCCTGGACATGTGTTAAATTTTTTTTAATATGATGCTTTTTACAGCCCTGCCTTGAGAAAGGCTTAGAGACTATACTTTGGCTCAGTCAGACAAAATACTATTAGAGATTTGTAGAGAGTTGACATAAACACAAGCTTCAGGAGTGGTGAGCATGTGTGTCTCATACTTGCTATTCTAAAACAGTCCATTTGTTCACTATCTCAATTTCTTATCTATCTTTGCTGCATTCAGGTTAGGCTCCATTTCTGATCTATGTGCTTGGCTGCTTTGTGCTGTTCCCATGGTTACAGAACCAAGTTGTGGACAGTCCTGACACTGTTTTTGCTACTGGTTAAAGGCTCTCTGTCAGCTCACTCCTTCAGCCCTTGCCTTCCCTTTTTGTTTCTGAGTAGTGGCCAGCTCAGCAGCTGCATATGTCCAACCTAGAGCTTGTATAAGTGGACACTGGATAGTGAGTCTATTTTCCCTTATTCTTCGGGACATTCTGTTCAAGAATGCAGTCTCTCACATGGCCTTGCTCAGAAGAGAAGTCAAGGAGACATGACAACCAACGAGGCATGCAACGTTCAACAGTGAGTGCAGCCAGTAACTACTTTTCCTTGACTCTGCCTCCTTTCTTTTCTTCTCTTGAATTCCCTGAACAGAACATTTTAGAAACTGGAAGATTTCTCTGCTTTCTGAGCTAAGCCACTGTCTGAAGATGTAAATCTGTGTGTGTCCTACACGCATGCCCACAGAAGAAGATCAGCTGAATCAAAGCAAATAGAGTAATCTAGATTTGTCATGATAAGCATCTCCAGGGAGGAAAAGAAGGCAATGAAGATACATGTATGTATGGCTGTGCTGGCTAGTTTTATGTCAACTAGACACAAGCTAGAGTCATCTGAGAGAGTGGAACACCAATTGAGATAGTGCTTTCATAAGATCGGGTTGTGGGCAAGCTTGTAGGGCATTTTCTTAATGATTGACTTGGGAGGGCCCAATCCACAGTGGATCATGTCAGTCCTGGCCTGATATTCCTACATGCTATAAGAAAACAGGTTAGACAAGCTATGTGGGGCAAGTCAGAAAGCAGTACTCCTCCATGGCCTCTATAGTGTTCTCACCTCTGATTCCTGCTGCTTCCTACTCTGATTACCAAAGTGCTTGCCAGGCAAACATGGGGACCTATGATCTCAGTACCCACATGAAAAGCTAGGAATAGATATAGGGGAATCCCTGGGGCTCCCCTGGCCCATGTGTACATGTGGTGTACAGTATACACACACACACACACACAGAGGAGAGAGAGAGAGAGAGAGAGAGAGAGAGAGAGAAAGAGAGAGAGAGAGATGTTCTAGTTTCTTTTTTGTTAATAAGCATCATGACCAAACTAGAGAAGTCTGGGCAGGAACTTGAACAGGAACTAAAGCAGAAACCACAGAGGGACACTAGTTGGTAGCTTGACCTCTTTCTTTTATAGCCCATATCCTCCTGCCTAAAAATAGTACTGCCCACAGCCAGTCATCAGTGAAAACAAACTCTCATTGACATGACCACAGGCCAAGCTGATCAAGGGACTTCCTCAACTAAGTTTGAAAAAGAAACTAAGTGGAGAAAGAAACTAATTAGGACAATAGATGACCATCCACAGTGCCGCACAGGAGGAACAAGGACATTAGCGGGAATGAGAACGTTACAGGTCCAAAGAGTGGAGTAGCTGAGATGTTTGAGAAGATGAGAGTTGATTTGGTTGGGGTGATGACTTTGCAAAGCGCTTACTGTGGGTAGTAGTGTTCTTTGCTCATTATAAGTAGGGCCTTTGATTCTTCCCTGGACAGTTTCTTCAGAATTATAGTTTGTGGGCCAGAGTGATGGCTCAGTGGTAAAAAGCACTTACTGCTCTTGCAGAGGATCTGGGTTCAGTTCCTAGCACTTTATGATATCTCATATATGATGACCTCTTCTGACCACCATGGAGACAAGACATGCATGTAGTTTACATACATGCACTGAAATAAAACACACATACACATAAAATAAAAATAAATAAACCTTTAAAAGGAAAAAACCAAATGTAGTTTGACATGTGAGAAAACTGAAGTCCAAAGAAATCTAGTACTTGGTCCAAAGTTCCACAGCTCACATGACCCACAAAGAACCAGAAGTTTTGATTCAGAGATCTCCTGGTTAGTAATGGACTTAAGAGTCACCTTTTATATAGTGTTACTGCATGATCTCCTGTAGTGGAAATATTGGCTTACAGAAGGCTCTGATTGACAGCACAAAGAGACTTTATTCTGAATATAATGAGAAGGCACAATAGGACTTGAATCACATGAAGATGTGGCTCATTTAATGATTTTGCAGGTCCTCTCGTGGTGTGTTCAGAATGGATTGGACAGGCAAGAGTAGAGGCAGGAAATCAAGATGTTCTGCTGATAAATGCTGCTGATGATTAGTGCTTACTAGACAGGGTGGCCATTGCACTGATGAAGGGAACACTTGAGGGATAGTTTATGGATAAAATTGAAAGACATGGATTAGATGTAGTAGACAGAGAAAGGGACAAACAAAATATGTTTCCTGGTGTATAAGCAAACGCTTATCAGGCTCAGATCATAGAGAGAAGGAGTACTTTGGAGCAGAAGAGCCTTCATTCCTGTGTGCAACGCCCCCAAGTGAGTTCAGTACTAAGAGCATTACGGAATTTGAGGCTACTGGAACATACAATGTATCTGGTTGTTTTGCCCTAGATAAGAAAGTTTTTCCTTTTAGAAGATGCTGGAGACCCTCTTTGTAGTGAGGTACCATCCTCAGCCAACAGAAAGACCATGGAAGGGCTGTGAGAAAACAGCTACTGGCTATTAGGCAACCATGTGATTTCATTTTTAACTCAACAGGAATGTTTAAGTTCTGTATATCTCTATTAACTTCTATTCTTGGCATCTGGTCTGAAGCGTTGAAATTGAGTATTAGAAGCCATCACAGGATCAGAAAATTACTTGGTTATGAGGAAGCTACACTTTATAGTGAACACACGGAGTTAGAAGTTTTCCACTTGTCCCTGTCCAACTATCTTCATCCAGCTCTCTAGAAGTTAGCAAACTTTAGGAGTAAACAGAGATGAGAACATGTGTGTGTGTGTGTGTGTGTGTGTGTGTGTGTGTGTGTGTAGGCATGTGACAGGCACTACTAAACTGTAGTGTCTGAGATTGGAGAATCATGGCTTCCAGAACACCCTGGGCTACATTCTGTAATATGGGAGAGCGCAGTGTCCAGCCCATCAGACTGCCTGCATTTGCCTTTTCTTGCATGGGTCTGAGACCTCCTGCATACACTTCTCTGGATGCATTGTCCAGGAGTTCTGAGTAGGCAGTGAGGTGATTTTCATCTTCTGGGATAACTCCCTGCAGTAAGTAGGTGGGCGGGCTCCTAGATTGATAAGCTAAATTAGATGGAAAGTGGCTCAAATCAGATTCCGGGTGATTGCTCCCACCTCGCAACTCTCACACTTATTTTCCATTCCAGTCTTTTGGCAAGTGATTATGGCCTGTCTTGTGACATCTCTTGTGTTGTTACTTCATCCTTCACCTTTCTGCATCTTTCTTTCAGTTTTTTTTCTCTCCAGTCTTATTGGTTAGTTCTTGGGGATAGAAATGATGTTTTGTTGTCTTTTGCATCTTTCTCACTCTCTATGTTGAGAAAAGGGGTCATGCTTGTTTTGATTGATAGTTGCTGCTTGGGTAGGGGAATTTTCTAAACAACATTATTAAATGCACCTTATTTTACAAAAGTGAAAATGAGGTTAAAAGATTCTCTCCTTATGTTTTATATAAAACACATGTGCTATCAGAATAAATAAATCTGAGATGATTTGCTCTGGTCAATGTCAAACAATCATGGAAAAGATTTTGTTTTTTCTAACAATGAAACTTTGTTTCTAAGTAAGATATAAATTTGAATTGTATGAAATTGCTAGTAACTACAAATAGGGTGGTATCATGTGGCTCAATCTAGTAAAATAAATGAGCTACTAGTAATTCATCTGCGTGCTTCCATCTTTGGTAGAATGAGCTCAAAGAAAGCAAGTCCTCTCTCTGCTCTAATCTTAGAGAAAGGAAGCTAGGAAGATGCAGATCCTGTAACAGAAGCTGATATCAGGGTAAAAATTTGAGCCATCAGTGGCTCTTGTCATGAGTTGGTACCACAGTGGTTGATGGGACCTCCAAAACATTGCTGTCACATTAATAAGAGTCATTATGATGACCTTGAGGCAATGTTAAGGTCAGTATCAACCAGACATCATCCAGTGGCTCCTAGAGGAAGCTGACCAGTTGATCCACTGTATCATGGAAGATCAAAACAAGGGCCAAGCAAATGAATGCATGCAGCACAGCATACATTATACAGAAATCTCATTTATTTAGTATTGTTACAGATGCCAGCACAACCAGCAAGATGGCAGTGGAATGATCTTCCAGGTGGCTGTTACAAGGAGTAACAAAATGCTACCCATCTTTTATGAAATAGTGACAAGATTGCTACCGATTCAGTTAGTTAGAACAGGAGTGAAAAGTCTGTGATTCCTTTTAAACTGTGAAGAAAGCTACTAACTTTACCATACTCTTATTATACTATTATACATATTGCAGTAATAAAGCAGAGCCTGGAATAAAGTTATAAAGACCAGAAGGCGTGTGACAACAGTGCCATTATGATTGTCAACAAAAATCAATAGCGATTCTTAATTATTGTCTAATATCACAGGACAATACATAATACACACTCTTTAAAAATTAAAGAGAACAAGAATCATTACAGCATCTCAGAAGGTGTGGTCCACAGGGGTCCACCTCTTGGTTGCTGGACTGTCTGGAGAACTTGAGGAGGAAGTGTGTATTTCCCACTCTTCTTCCTTTGTTGATCTTTATTTTACTCGAGTTGGTAGCTCTGCCTCCTATGTTTTTAATAACGCTGGGTTTTATATATTTGTTTCTATCAACTTGAAGTGGGAAGATCAGGGAAAGAATTAAATTAGCAGTTTTCTTGTTGATTCCTCTTGTTAACTCAAAATTATTTTCTACATTCCCCTAGAGGAAGTTAGACATCCAAGGAGATGTGTGCAGAAAGGAACCTGCACATCACATGCTGGGCAAGCAACAGCAAGCCTAGTGTCAGATTAGAGGCGAGAGATTAGAAGGAACAGCTTCAGAACAAGGATTTGTTATTGGAAATACTAGCAGCCAGGTGTAGGAGGGCAACTGCAGGGCCTGTTTCCCAGTACATAGAGCATAAAATATTAGAACAAAACAAAATAAAACAAACCTGACTTCTTTCTGCATTCTGACACTACTAAATGTTTGATCGAAGAGTAACTTTTAAGAGTTTGGAAGTATTGGGCATGGAAGAGATGCTTGGCTTAATGTGTATACAGCCCTATACAGTCCAAAATTATAGATCTAAGTATAAGCCAGAATCATAGTGTTAGGAAAAACAAGGCACATCCAAGCAAGTAACTTCCCTGTGGTTAGAACTGTCCTTTTTTAGGCTATTTACTCAGTAAGGCCAGGGATTATTAGTCCACTGTATTGTTTGTAGTGACATGTTTCTTCTTGTAACAATGGCTTTTTTTTTTTTTTTTGGATACTAACCGCTTTATAAAGGGAGAAAAGGAACATGAAAGAGGTTCAAGAGATTCCCCTAAGACCTCTAATTTCAGGTTATGTCACATTACTGGATTCTAGCCTGGATCTGTCCGATTCCAGAGCCACTGATTTTTCCATGATGTCCTGTGTTGTCTCTATTTAGAGGCCTTCTAGAAGGAGATGGTGTGAGCTTTAATGCCACCACTCAGGAAGCAGAGGCAGGCAGATCTCTGAGTTCAAGACCAGCCTGGTTTACATAGCACATTCTAGACTATCCAGGGCTGCATAGTGAGACCCTGTCAAATTTTTTTTAAAGGGTGGAGAGTTAAGAACTCATACTGCTCTTATAGTAGACCTAAATTTGATTCCCAGGACCCCTATCAAGGACTCACAGCTGCCTGTGACTCCAGGTCCAGGAGATTTAATATCTCTAGCTTCTGAGGACACCTATCTATAAACAGGCAGACACATACGCACATGGAAAATTAAATAAATGTGTATATTTTTAAATGAGAGAAGGTAGCAGGTAAGATTCTGTAAAGAAAAGGAACCAAGGGTAGGTACTGCCCCAAATCCAAAGAACATCAGTGGGGTCTTGGAAAGGCTTGAATTTTCCTAAGAGCAGAAATCTGGTACCTGAACTGGCATTGGAAGCTGATCTGCGGTTGCGTAGAACCTGAGTCCACGTTCCACAACCAGAACCAGCACTACATCTTGACCACTGGTGATTTGTCAGTGTACTAAAGTTGAAGAAGCATTGACCTCATCAACTCAAAGCTGTTCTTTTCTCCTTCCTTGTCTCTGGTATTTTAAGGACAGCGTTCAGGGAAGGCTCAAAGTGGATCCATGTCTGGGCACAGAATGACTTCTCTATACAATGGGCACCAGCCACTTTTGGTTGCTTATGTGGGTGCATCAGGGAAAGTTGAAAGAGTCTGAAGTGAAGGAAAAGGAATTCAGATATGCGAGAATCATGAGGCAAGAAGGCATCAAGCCTAGTTTTCTTCCAAAGTAGTCTGGCACATGACTAACAATGTTCCTTCCCAGAGGATGTTGGAAATCCCAACCTGTACTGTTTGAGATGATTGTAGCACCTGCAATTATTTTGAAAGATGTGCACAGATGTACACATGTGCCTGTTTGCACAATGCAGACAGCAGCTCTGTGGGTTTTATTTATGTTTTGTGCATGCCTGTACACAGAAGCTTCTCAAAGATGACCAAACAGAAGTATGATGCATCTCTGTCTTTACGTCTCAAAATAGTCACCTTTCGTGGAATTCCAGCATCTAGAGTGGCCTGTTTTGACTAAAAATCTGAGCAAGTTCTGTGACAGTCACTGCTTGTCAGCACACAAATTCACCCCTACCTCTGAGTATTGAGAATTTCTGCTTTGAGAAAACAGTGAAAACGGGTTTAAACAACTTTGTCTTTCATTTTTATGTGTGATTATGAGTCATCTGTGAAGCAAAAAGAAAACAAAAATGTTCATAAGCTGGGCCTACCCTGTGTTTCAACAGTAATTTAGCAATGATGACAAGGGAATCAACAGGAAATCCATACATATACACCCATCATCAGGCTGTCACACTGATGGGGACCATGTCCAACTTTCAAACATGCTGCCATGTAAAATTTCAGGCAGGAATTAACAAAGGAAACCATTTTAATGGACATTTAGTCCACTTTTAAAGATGAAAATAAAAGCCTTTTGGAGCACTGGAACTGTTATTTAATTGTGGATCGAACAAGGGGATGTTCATTCTCTGCACAGGTCTCCAGGGTTAGGGAAATAATTGGAGTAGAGGAAACAGCTCTATTTCTGCTTTAAGAAACTCTACGGGCCCAGATGACATTACATACACAGGTGTGGGACAACTTTGAGTGTCACACTTCTTGTTTATCAAATCATTATCTTCCTCTTGGAGTCATTAAGAAAACATTTTCTTCACAGGAACAGTAATCAAGCAGGAGCTGATGCCCCAAAGCGAAGCAGGACAGCTAGGGGTGCATCCTATTGGTTGCCATGGAATAATCCTGTAGTGTTCTGTTTCCCTCCCTCTTATAGAGACCTGTGCTTAAAAATAGACTTAAATAAAAAGTACTGTTTTGACTTTCTGGTGGTCAGCATGCACTAAGTCACTTCAGAATAGATTTCTGAATGGGGCAGCTCATGGCAGATGCTGCATGGAGATATTTAGGGAAGTTAATGAGCAGGCTAATGTTTCCACAGTGTAGATAGGATTGCTTTCATTTTATTTAAGAAATGCTTTAACTGGAAATTAGAATAAGTAATGATTTGACTATGCATAATTCTCTCAGCTAGCCTAGCATGCACAATATGTCCAGTTAGGCAAGGCTGTGCACTGTGCACCAACTTGCAAGTTACTGGTGGGAGAGTGCTGCAAAAGTAGTCTGAGACGTTTCCAAGCAGCATCTACTCTCAGTGAGACAATATAAGACAGAAAGGTGTGCGTTCATTTGCTAGACATCAGACATCACTTACTGCTGTGGGCCTTTCCCAAGGTTCACCTGTACACAGTCACCTTGTATGTAAGTACTTAAGTAAGGAGAAAGATAGCTTTTACAATGCGTCATATAGAAAGAGTTGAAACTGCCTGCCTTGGTGAATTTGATATGGTCAAAACATGCTATTGGAAGTGAGTGGAATACTCAAATCTAAGTAATCAACGAATTTTCATTTTTCTTTTAATTTTTAAGTTACGTGGATTTTGAAAGTGGATTGTGTTTCCATCTTTGAAATCACTGCATTTATCTTTGAATTCATTTCTCTCAGAGACAGTGGTTAGTTGGGAGTGATGGAGCAAGGCCTCATGTCAAAGTGCACCATGTATTGGCAGAAAACATTTTTAGGTAAGGGAATAGTTCTTTTTTTTTTTTTTTTTTTAAAAAAATGAGTAACTCTGACAGATGTGCCCACCTCCTAGTTTTTCAGTTATGGTTCTCCTTGATACCAGAGTTTGACATTAGATGCCTCTCCAGAGAGGAAGGAAATCATTTGGAAATTAGGTGCATAAAGGTTATTTAATATTTAAAATTCTGCTCCTACATGTTTTACTTCACTCCTAATTAAATGCCATGGGTAGAAATGTCTGATCCCCAGTCTGGGCGCATGCTGGAGGTCGAGACCACCAGGAGGACCAAAGCTGCAGCGGCTCTCTTGCTTTGCAGCCTTTACTCCTTACAGCTACCATGAATGACCACTGTATTAGCCAACACTGAGGCCTGCCTTCCCCTTATCTCATCCCTCTTTTCCTCCTTCTTTCCATCTTTTCTGCCTGTGTGTGTTTGTATGTGTGTGTTTCCATGTTAGCACACATGTGGAGATCAGAGGACAACCTTAAGTAATGGGCCTCATTTCCTGCCTATGTCTGAGACAGGCTGTGTCATGGACAGATGCTATCCCAACTTAGGTATACATACCTCTAGGATTCTCTGGCAAGCACTAGTCCATAAAGACAGATGCTTAGAAAACTGTGTATTTCTATGTGTGTTTACTGTGTGTGCTGGCACATATGCTACAAAACACATGCAGAGATCAGAGAACAACTTTGTGCTGGCAATTATTTCCTTCCCCCTTCATGTAGGCTCTGGGGATTGAACCCAGGTCACCAGGCTTTCTAGCAGTTCCTTTACCTTGGAGCCATTTGTCCAGCCCTAGACAGACATTTTAAGATCACACAATACCAAAAGTTTTCTTTCCATGGACCTGTCATAACTCACTTCATTATCCAAATAACTAAACATCTGTGAGGAACTGGTTAGTAATGATCTAACTTTAAAACTATAAAAATAAAGTCTTGTGAGTGATACTGGTCTAGTCTTGATCATCACATAAGTGACGGGGGAAACTAAAACATTATTACTAGTCCGCAATACATTTTACTGTATACTGAAAGCAACTAATATCACACACTGCTTTCCTGAGCAGCTGGCATCTTATTCATAATCCTGAATGAGGGTAGATCAGTCTTAAGTACACCATTGCTGCAGCCTGTTTTGATAAATAGTAAAGACATTTGGTTTGATGGATAGTAATGACTTTCAGTTATTATAATGGATTTACCAATAAAGCGTGTGTGTTTAGTCACACCACAGGGATGTTGTTCTCACTCATCTAAGGGCCTTCTTTGTCCAGTGATGATTACATTGAAATTTCCATTTACTCATTGATCAGATAGAAAAGTTCCTTTCCAGTAGTCACAGTAAAACCCAACCATGAGACTCATAGGACTCTCTGGGATCACTTGCTCATGGCTGAACCTAAAACTATAGACAATGGGATGGGGCAGTTATCCAGACCTGGCTCACATTCCGTACTCTGTGTTCTTAGAGTAATGAGGAGATGGATCTCCCAAGGAAAATCTAGGGAGATGTAATAATAATAATAATAATAATAATAATAATAATAATAATAAATGCTGGAATAATGCCTACATCAGTGTGTGGTGTGTACAGTACTTTTAGCCATGTATGAGGACTGGAGTGCTCCGCATCCATGTAATCCCAGGTGGATGTGCAGGGGAGGCAGGCAGAGGCAGGCTTCCTTAATCAAGCTCATTGGCTATAGTCTGTCTGAGTCAGTGAACTCTGGTTATGGTGAGACACCCTGCCTTAGTATATGGGTGAAAAGCAATGTAGGAAAGCACTCGACATCGACTTCTGGCCTTCACATACACGTATGCACTCATAGGCACTCCCAACATATAGACAGGTGCACAACCACATGTAAATATACAACCAAAAGGGGGAAGGTTTTATTTTGTTTCTTTGTGTGTGTGTGTGTGTGTGTGTGCGTGCGTGCGTGCGTCTGTCTTTCTGTCTGTCTGTCTGTCTGTCTGCCTGCCTGTCTGTCTGTCTTCCTTTCTGTGTATGTTTATGGTCTATGAGAGTGAGTGTGTATGCCGTGTGTGTATTTAGAGGTCAGAGGACAACTTTACATGTGTTAGGAGATAGAACTCGTGTCTCCCGGCCTTCACCCACAGAACCATCCATTTCTCTGGCTTTTGTTTGCGTTATTGAGACAAGTTATCATTTTGTATCTCCAGGCTGACCTATCCTTTGACCATAGCCTCCCAGATTCTGAGATTACTGGTTGAACTACCATGTCCAGCTTACAGCAGTAAAGTTTTGGGCTGGTTCTAGGCAAACCAAATCACAAGATGCTTACAGAAGTTTTATTTTTACTGCTCAAAATTCTGATTCTTTAAAGAAGTGAATTATCTCTGTCTCACTATGTGAGTTATCCATCTAACAAATATGTATTAAGCTAGGCAGAAGCATTCTCCTTAACATTGCTGAACATATGAATTGTGCTCATGGTTCTGAACAGTATCTGTAATATTTTATTAAATGATTTTCATCACTCTGGGCAATAAACAGGTGATTTGACTTAGCATAGTGCAGGTGCTATTTTTAATCCTTAGTGCTCTCTGGAGAGCTTCCAAATAATAATAGCATCTTTAAAAGCCTCAGATTCCCCAAGGAGCAATAAAATTGTGCTGAGTATTGTCCATGATAAATAACGCCTCTCCTTTCTCTTCCCTTCCATATTTTTTTTTTAACCAGGGAAAGCTTCAGATTTCCTGACATTATTTGTGGTTGATTGCTGGGTGAAGGTCAATACTTATTTGCTTTGCATAGCTGCATGTTTCTTTGTAATTACACTGAAATGATCTGAGTAGGTCTGAATCTTAAGAATATTAAAAATCAAGGGCAATAAAAGTGTGAGTTCATCAGGCAAGGGGTGTAACTTAAAATGTTGTTTTCTGAAATGAAAATGTCTTAATATCATATTGGCTGGTAGAGTTCTTGGTTACCAAAAGAACCAGCACTTGCAAAAGCAGGTCCCAGAAAAAGGCACCAAGGAGAGCACACAATATAGTCCATGTCATACACCCTGGGGTTGGGGTGGGAGGGCAACAGATGTAAAGTTCAAAAGAGCTGGTGTGACAGTGAGATCAAAGAAGAGGTGTTAAAAGTGCCACAGCATTTCAGAGCACATGGTTGCTGGGGTTGTGGGAACCTGAGAAACACTGAGGGGTTTAACTGTGCCTGGAAAAGTGTTGTATCCAAGAATTTGGGCAGGCAGGTAGTATACTACTGTCAGCTGGGTCATGATGACCTTCCTGTACTTTTGTAGCTTACAGGGCAAAATTATGCCACCTGTGGAAGAAGAAAACATCATTTCAGACATGTGCAGTGTCCATAAACAGTGAATATGTGATTAACTGAAAAATGGTATTTATTCAAAGAAATAGAGACTGATTAAAAAACTTGACTGAAAGAGAACCAACAGCATTAGACATCAAAGTGACTCATGTATTAGAGCTATAAAAAACAAATTTCACATAGATAATTAATATGTTTAATAAACAGAATTTCACCAGAGACTTAGTCTATAAACACAACCAAATGAACGTCTTAAAACGTAAAATTATAAGAAATGAGGTGAAAATTTTAGTAGATAGAGTTAACAACATGTTAGACATATTAAAACAGAATGATGTGGAGGGAAAAGATACTCAGATTTAAAACACAGAACTGGAGGCTGGTGAGATGGCTCAGCTGTTAAGAGCACTGACTGCTCTTCTGGAGGTCAGATCCCAGCAACCACATGGTGGCTCACAACCATCTGTAATGAGATCTGATGCCCTCATATGGGTGTCTGAAGACAGCTACAGTGTACTTACATATAATAAATAAATAAACAACAAAAACAAAAAAACAAACAGAAAAATTTGGGGGGGAGGTCGGAGTTAGCAGGGGTCAGAGCAAGAGCGAGAAGGAAAGGAGGAAAATAAATTTAAAAATAAAACACAGAACTGTCATCAACATAAAATGACTCCATAATGGACATATGAGGGAACCTCAAGGTCCAGGCTGGTAGCTGGAGGCCCAAGCAGAGGTTAGAATAGGAGGGGTGGGTGCAGCATTTAAAGAAATATTGGCTGAGTTTAACAAAATTCATGTGGGACATCAAGGCCTACATTCATGGAACTTAAAGAATATTCAATATAAATAGGTATAATCTATCTATCTATCTATCTATCTATCTATCTATCTATCTATCTATCTAATCTATCATCTATTTATCTATTGATAGAAAATACTAAAACTACTAAAAATAAAGACAAATAAAAGAATGTTAAAATCATCCAAAGAGAAAAATAATACAATTTCAAAGAAGCACTAATTGAATTTTAAACAAATCAATGGAAGCTAGAAAATACTTAAGTCACCCAGAGTATCAAGAATTTACCAATCTAAAATTTTTTATTTAGGGAACATATCCTTCAGAAAATATATATATTTATGAGTGTTGAGATTACATAATGAATGCCTAGCATTTCTACACTGAAATTTTTGAAGGAAGTCTCAGTGAGAGGAACATGGTCCCAGATAGAATCATGAAAAGAAAAGAAAAGCACTCAAGAGACAAGATATGTCAGTGTGAACAAATTAACAGGTTAAAACAAAGTGGTGTCTAGTAAAGTTTAAATTTCTTGCCAAACAAATTAAGATGTGATAATTTAAGCATCCCATAAGTTAAAGATAGTAATGCAGTGGATTAAAATTATCAAATGTTTTAAATCCTTTAGTTCAAATGTTGAATATGATGCTAAGCAGTTGATCACAGTGGGAGAAAGCTAGTGAGCTAATTTGTTATTTTGAATTACAGTATATAAAGAATTATGCCTATATTCTGTAATTTTTTTGGTTAAATAAATAAATGAAGGGAATGTTGTCTTGATAATAGAGACTTAGGTGTTACACACACACAAAAAAGACATCCCACAAGAATTATAATATTATTACTTGCAGATTGCTGTTGATAGGTAGGAATAACCTATCTATCATAGATAGATAGATAGATAGATAGATAGATAGATAGATAGATAGATAGGACTTGATAGATTCAGGAATTAAGCACTAATAACTTTGGATGTTATGAAAATGTGACCAGAGATGGTGTGCTTCCCATATTAACACCAGGAAGGTAAAATATATAATTTGCTTCAACAAGACATGTTCTCCAATTAACCAGTAGTAACAAAGTAAAACAAAGAAAAGGTTGAGGAGAACTAATAGGCTAAATGAACCTTAAAATATATCAACCAATTATAGTATTCAGAGCTAATAAAAAACTTGATTTCAAAATGCCTGTAAAGCAACAATGGCAGTTGAGATACTAGGAAATCTGAATGCTTCCTGAGATTTAAACAGTATTCTGAAATAATTTGTATGTGTTTGGTGATATTATGGTTGTATGCTTTAAAAAGCCTACTACTTGTATTTTAGAAATAGATATTGTGATAGTTGTAAGAATTCTAATATATGACACTTGTATTAAAATAGTATGAGTAGAGGATGAATTGACAGTGATAATCTAAAACAGAATTGGATATGTATTACTGATAGCTAGGACAGGAAAATGGCTGTAGTAATTCCATTTCATTATTACATCTTATTTGTATATGTAGGAAATCCTTTGTAACAAAACACTTAAAAATAGAACACAGGTTGATCATAGTAGCACAATCCTTTAATCCTAGCACTTGGGAGGCAGAAGCAGGAGGACCTCTTTGAGTTTGAGGTCAGGTTACTCTATATAACAAGCTCCTGGCCAACCAGGCTTATGAAGTAATACCCTGTCTCAATAAAAAAATAAAATAAAATAAAATAAAATAAAATAACTAATAAGATAAAATAAATAAAAGTAGAATTACCATCAAAGGCAGCAGTAACAGTGTGGGTAGAGTAGGGTACAAAAAGGTAATGTGATGTCAAATTCTTATTCAGAGAGGGTAAATATATTAATTATTGTAGATTCTAATAAGGCAAGAGAATGCCTTTTATTTCTGAGGTACCCACGTAAAGAATATGTAATTAGCAAGTTGATACAGAAAATGAAGTGATAAAATGAATATGATTAGTAGAAGACAAAAGAGTTATTAAGGAACAAAGAACCCAGGGAAAAAAAGAACAAATCAAGCTGTTGACTAGAAAACCAATGTAACAGTAATTACATTAATGAGAGAGAATTTAATATTTCAATTTAAACCCAGAGATTGCCGTACTAGATTATAAAAGCAAGACTAATGATATGATGCAAATATCAAATCATATGAAGATTAAAAATATTTAAAAATATCATGCAAGCACCACCACAAGGCCAATATGGCTGCCTGCAAGCAGGCAACCTGAGTGGTTTCAAAATATTTGATTACCCTGAAAGGAGAAATATAAATCTTTAGCGTTAGAATTTTATCATTCTGCTTTCAGTAACTTCAAACATAAATGAAAACATCAATATACCTGTAGAAGGTTCAGATACTAAGTTTAGCACTTGATCTAACTGCGTGTGATTTGTGGAATACCAACCACATCTATCAAGCAAAGAGTATCCATTCTTGAATATGTTTCACATAGACCATATATATAAATGTAAGCACTTCTTAATAAATTTGAAAGCTTTAAACTATACTCATTTCTTTTTCATTTATCTAATTTCAAAATTAGATAATAAATATATACTATGTATTTGTCATGCCCATCCCTCTTTTTCCTCCTTTAAGTTCTCCTAGACATGCCCCAACATCATACTCTCCCCTCTTTTCTTTTGCTTTATGATCCATGAGGTCTAATTACATCTGCCTGGATGGGAATGATCATAGTAGGACTTCCCCTGGAGCACAAACAACCTATTAGAGGCCACACCGTGGGAACAGCTGACATTCCTTCCTCCAACAACAGTCAATTGCCAGTACCTCTCATCTAGAAGTGGAACTTCCTAAGCCTCTGCATCCATGCTGGAATGTTGGCAGGCTTCATCTTGTACAGGTCTCATACAGGCTATTGTGAACCTGACTCTTTCATATCCAGGAAGACACTATCTATCCCCTGCTTCTGGCTATTACAGTCTTTCTGTTCCTTCTCTGAACCTTGGAGGGAGGGAATGATATAGCTGTCCCATTTCTGCTGTGACTATTCCAGAGTCTATATTCTGATCACATTATTGTGGTGCAAATATCTAAAAAGTGATCAGAGAAGTCTGATATTTAGAAATAAGGGATACTATGTTTTCTGTGTGCTTTAAAAAAAAGACATTTCAATTAAAGTTAGCAGTACTGATGACTGATGACAGTGCAATGCATCAGACCTTAAGATGAAAGGTAAAGCAGTCCTTACAGAGAAATGCAGGACTTTAGATCTTCAGAAGAAAAGCTATAAATCAGTAGGGTACCAAGAATCTAAAAAGAAGCAACAGGACAAATGAGGTAAAGAAAATAAAGAAAAGAGGAAAAAAATCATTACAATAGAAATTAATAAAATGTGAAAGTCAGTTAATAGAAAAGACTAATAACAATTAAGAAAAAACTATGACACAAATTTCCAGCATTAGAACAAAAAAGCACTAAAAGGATATTACTACCATTTTATTCTAACAAATTTAAAATTTTAAATAAAATACCTTTAGTTCTAAAATGCAGTTAAATTAGCATAATACATTCTAGTGAATCTGAATTATTCTGTGTCAAAAAGACTATAGCTGTAAATCCTCACACATACTAGACACCAGTTAAAATTAGCACCAGACTCTTCCACACAGGAATAATGATGTGAATTATATATAAAGGTACATTATTACTCAGGATAAACTTGACCCCTAAAGACAAAAAGGAGTGTTAAACAAAGGAAATTCACAGTCTACTTTTTTTCATGATGATGGGTACAAACATTCTAGATCAAACATTAATAAATAAGATTTGGGTGTGTATTTTATTTCAGGAAGGCAAGTTGATTATGAGAAAAATCTTTGAGTGCAATTTTACCATATTACCAGATTCAAAGTGAAAAAAACATAGGAGCATATCAGCTGATGAAGGGGGAAATGATGGCATTTAGTATTCATTTGGGACAAAGTCTCATGTTCAGTGACAAGAAGTTGACACTCCTTAACCAATAAATAATATCTACAGAAAACTACAGCAAATCTCACATTCAATATGGAGATATGAAGTGCTCTTTTGCTGAGGTCAGGAGTGATTTATTTATCATTTATCATTATAGAAGTCTTAGCCAATGCAATATAATCTCGTGATGTCCAGAAATCCATATTCTTTACAGGCTATAAAGTGATTTTTATACACACCAATTTGGGGAACCTCATAATTAGGCTATCAGAGATGTGATGTGCTGCTATCTTTAAATGATCATGTCTGAAAGTTGGAAAGGTGTGAGGAAAAGCTCACACCTGCTTTCCGTTTACCCTGCCATTCTGGAATCACCTTGAGTCAAACTGAATGTGGGTCGTTACCACTTTGCTTTGAAAGTTGCTTGTTTACAGGTAAGGCATTCATTATACCTCTTATGAACATTTCTTAATTAGTCAGAAACTCTTTCCAGTCTGGAGAGATAGCTCAGAGGAAAAGTGCTTGCCTGGAAAGTGACAACCTGAGTTTAAATCTTCAGAACCCTTGTAAAGCTGGACACAGTGGTATATGTATAGAGTCCCAGAATATTAGAGAGAGATGGGGAGCAGGGGCAAAGACAGGATTCCTTAAAGATCATAGACTAGCTAGCTTCTAGCTTAGTGTATGTCGTGGTGGACAACCAAGAGAGCTTGTCTCAAACTAGGTGAAAAACCAGACCAATACCCAAGACTGTCCTTTGACTTCCAACCTGTGTATCATGCATACTGCTGCACTCTCATGCACAGGAATGTACACACACATGTACACACCATACAGCCCCTCCTCTATTGCAACAACTTCTATTTGGCTCCAATAATTAAGGTGGAAACAGTGATGTTATATGGTTAATTTTCTGTTGAATTGGGAATATTCATATATAGCCAAGCCCTCTTGCAATGTCAGAGGTTAATGTGTAGATGTTTACCAACACATGTATAGTAAAAGTCTAATGTAAAGAACTTAGCTTCCATTGTAGGTGTTGTTATTCATTAGCCTGGCATAGTAAATAAGGATTTTATTGATCTTATTTTTGATAGCTCCTTTTATTGTTCTACTTTTCTTACAAAACATTATGTTTCTAAGGTCCAAACAATAACTAACCATCAAACTAGCAATATATTCCTAAACGTTCATTCCAAAGCCATTCATCAGATATAACTGGTGGAAGTTTGGTCCCATTCTTTCCGTTTACATATTTATATGCCCTTTTCTATAATTGTTAAAAAATAGTGTGTAATTTACTCTTCTATACTTCAAGTATCTTGAAACCAAAAATTGACTCTATTTTCTACAAAATCTAACGTATCATTAAAGTGGAAACTTAAGGATTCTTTAGAAAATTGGTAGGATGGTGTTTTGCTGGGGCAAACACATGAAGGAAAGTTTTGTTAAAGTCGACACAGGTCTGAAATGCTGAGGTAGACTCATGAAGGAACATTTCACTGAAGCAGATACAGGAGAGAGGATGTTCCACTAAAGCAAGAACAGATGATGAAGGATTCTTTGCTAACAACACACATGTATTGGTCTGCTGTACATTGTGTAGTTGAGCATTTGTCAGAACTCCATAGAGAGAAATGCAACAAAAAACTTCTGGTGGTATGCTGAAGTTTCTTCCAGCTTCCTCAGACTCAAGCTGATTGGATGCACATGATAAGGCAAGGCACATGGAAGACACCTGATGTTTAGATGGTATTAATAGGACTCCACAGAGCGACAGAGACAGAGCTTGGCTTGCTGCTACAGCGAGCTGTGCAATGCTTGTGAGTCTTGTTTCTTTGCTGATCTTCACTGATTTTCACTTCCCTGAGAGAGGCACTGCCAAGAACTTCTCCTAGTGTTTCTCCTGGTCTCTCCTGCTGACTCAAGTCAAGAATGACACCAGACTTTCTCTGCCATGTCATGTCACTAAAATTGATATTCCGACACTACCAAACTGGACTGCTGGTGTATCTGTGAAGTGTTTGCAAGTGGATTGAGTTGCTGCTGCTGACCTGTGAACTGAACTGCTGATTTCCAGAAAACACAGACACAACTTGCTTCAAAGAATCTTTCTAAACAGGTCCACTTTCCCCTCACCTCCTCTATCCTTTCTTCCCTACTACCCCTGGTGGGTGGTGGACTAAAAGGGAGGTTAAAGTGTTTAAGAACCATCATTAAAAATATGATTTGAAAAATTAAAGTTACAAATCATCAGTCAGTACACCAAACTCTTAAGTATGTTTAGTGCCAGTTATTTTGAACACAACGATTTTTGAAAAAAAATTGTATTAATCAAAAAAAATCTTCCATATTATAGAAAATGAAAAAACCATCAGCTGACTGAGTAGTAAAATGTTGAGACTGACTCAAGTAATTCACTTTATGTTTTATGCATAAAATGTCTGGTAGGACCTGTTTTAGTTACTTTCCTATTCCTGTGACAAAACACCATGACCAAAGCAACTTATTTTATTTTATATTTAGAAAGGCACTTAATCAGGGCATTAAGTTTTAAAGGATTAGTCCATGTGTTACAGGACTTGGAGGCAGGCAGGCAGGCAGGCAGGCAGACAGACAGACAGACAGACAGGCATGGGACTAGAGAAATAGCTAAGCGCTTACATCTGATCCATGAGGGAGGGAAGGAAGGAGGTGGGAGGGAGGCAGAATGGAGGGAGAAGGGGGATTGAGCTACAAATATATGGGCCTATGGGGCCCATTCTCATTCAGACCACCACAGGACACTTACCTCATTTGTTGCCAGTGTCTAAATCTCTTCCTGACTGTGTCTGTTCTCATGTTATAAGCAGTGGAAGTCTAAGGCAGTGCAGTGTAATAAATGTTGCCACTGTTCTGTTGTCACAATTGTTCCAACAGCCTTTAGACTGATCCCTTTGCTTCCATTTTTATCTCTCTCCAAAATATTGTCTGTAATAGGAACTTTTTCGGTGTCTGAACTTGGTGCTCTCATGGTGGTGGAAACCATTTATTTCTGCCATTAGACACTATAACAGAGCCTTGTCTCCCTGGATTCTTCTTGGAACTTGCTTCCTTTACCTCTGCATTCCATCCAGCTATGCCGATCTTTCCCCAAAACTCAGTTCTTCCATGGAAGCAAATATCTTTGCATATTGTATAATCATGGCTCTGTAGAACTGTGTGTTCTCCTAATGAATCTCTTTCTTCAGATTTCAACCCAAATGATTTCTCTTCTCTAGAGTGGGTTAGTCCCCCAGCTACAGTCTCTTACAGGCACCTGTCACTGCTGTGTTAGTATTTCAAGACTGCATGTCTTCAGACTGTCAGCTGGTGAGTTTGGAAACTGTGTTTGTTAATGTCTATTTGCACAGTCTGGCACAGGCTAACTCCATTGAAATCATAAAATAATACATATACATTTCTAAATGGATAGGATTGAGATTATTGTAGCTAAAGAGTTTATGATCTATGACTAATTATAGGAAATAACTTCAGAGGAAAGCCAGAGGCAGAGTCTGATGAAACACGAATGACTGATTTATCAGATGAGATAAAACACACAAAAAAGTTCATATATGAGGACCTAGTCACTTAGTGATAAATGTGAATTTCAGCATAGGTTTGGCTGATAGCATACATATTCCTACAAGCAGTTCCTATATAAAGCCTTTGTGGGGACAGGTAAGCATTTTAGATCATGAATCTTCTATCCTAAAAATCCTTTGAACCATGAATTATAATATTAAAGACAATGTTGGACTCAGGAAATCTGTTTGACTTAATTTACTGCCATCTGTCCATGTTGTCCTCCTTGGCAAAGAATGTTGTATATTTCTTCGTGTGCCTGTTTGCCCTCTGTTTGCATTGTCTGTCCTCACAGCACAAATTGTAATTCTATCACTAAATCTCCAAAGAAGACATTGAGCGACTATCCTTTTGAGTGAGACAAAAAGCCAGAGAAGATAGCTCTCACCCACATGAAGATATAACCTTGTCTTTAAAGATGTGAATGAGCAGAAGAATGAACCCCATCTAACCTTTATGTCTCTGCTATACTTACTGCCACAAAACTATACCACAAATTTTAGGCTACCAAACTGCACATGATAAATGACCACCAGACCTAGAATAGCATAAAAATTGGAACATTGCAACTATTTTTCCTGAAAAAAGGAGACAATTGGTCAAACTCAGTCCAATTACCAATGATAAAATATACCAGTGTCACCTTCAATAATTACCAGGGAGCAAGGCTTAACTATAAGTAATGGTTCATCTATTTCATTTTTAGCTTATTTCATTAAAAATTAATTCCTGCTAAACAGTTCTCAGTTCTAGAGGAAATTTGCCAAGAATCGTGTCTTTGGAACAGAACAGAAGTCGTGTAGGATGCACATAGAGCACATGTCTCCAAGGTTCTCATACATTTAAATGTATAGACTTTATGTTCCAGTAGTGAATTTTACCCTACATCACTCTTCTATTCCAGTTATAGTTATATCTATATTGATAGAGGTATACTGGGAAACTTACGAAAATTGAAAGCAAGCAGAAGATTTTAGAAGGGTTTCAGGCTAAATAGGACCAGAAGCCATCCAAAATTGTATGTTTTTGAGTTAATAATAATTCAGTGTAATGTATGTCATTTATTCAAAAGAATGAAGAGGAATATTGCCTAAATTTAACAGCTTTAAAAATGATTTCACTGTAAAATAAAAAAAAATTAAAATTTCACTGTGAAACTATACATATTTATTCAACAAATAGGTATTATGGGCAGGAAAGTAGAATGGAAATTAATTCTGCTTTCAAGTAGTTAAGTTTTGTTGCTGAGACTCATACACACTCTCACATATTATACACACACACACAGACACACACACGAGGGCTAGTTCCCATAGCACTGGTGAAAAAGGGGTATGGGCAGGGTGCACAGTAGACTAGCCACAATGACACTTGTTTTACACATGATTGACATCCTTAATAACCTTCCTAGAACATGGTTTCTAAGCTGAGACTTCTGTGCCCAAAATTTCAGGGTGGTAATGGAATTTGCCCAGGATTGTTTGTGCTTCCTTAGTTAAACAAACAAACAAACAAACAAACACCTCCGAAGTAATATGTGTTAAGTAATATGTGGTCTCTCTATGGTATCATTTTGAGCCATGCAGAAAAGAAAAGAGATGGTATTATCTTTTTATTGAGCAGTGGTATAAATCCCTGTGAGAGTAGTTTTCAAGTTTACAAAAAGGTTTATATGCATATGTATGCTCATGTGGAAACCATAGATGACATGAGATGTCTTTCTCAGTGCTCTCTACCTTTGATTTTGAGACAGGGTCTTTCACTGAGCCTATCCCATCCATTTGGCTAAGCTGGCCAATGAGTTCTAGCAATCCTCCTGTCTCTGTATCCCTGGCCAGTGCTAGGGTTCCGAGTATTCCCTGTCATGCTGGCTTTTGTGTGGGTTCTGGGTATTCAAACTCCAGCCCCCACACTTGTGCACCAAGCACGTTATCAACAGAACCCTGCCCAGCCCCATCCCCTTTTACATATTTTAATTTATTGTTTTAGTTCTAGTTTGCATTGATCTGAGTTCATCATTTTCATTTTGCTACCCTTTTCTACAAAGCCATACAGTTCTGCAAACACAGTTTACAATGTCAGGCTTAGTAGTTGATATTGACCAAGATGTTAAAAATAATGTGTTTCACAACAGAGGATGTACTTTTAACAGCGGTAAGTAATCCAAGCTTTGTTGGAGCTCCTGCCTGAACATGACCTTCTGTGGAAATTCTTCTTAAACCTCCAAGACTCTCAGCAGTGCTTCCCCAGTATGGTCTTATAAGACTGGAATGGCAGTGGCCTGTTGTGTTCTGTTTGGCTTGTGAATATGTTTTTAAAATCAGGAAAATTCACTGAAAATTTGGGATTTCTCTAGCATTCTCTCTGATGTGGGCCCTTTTCTATTAGCTTTTTTTCTTGGTCATCTCCACAACTTTACTTTTGTGTACGGTCTCTGGAAGTATTAGCCTTGCTTACCCTTAAGGTACAGTTGTACCTAATTAGAACATGTGTAGGTAAATATTCACTGAGGTTGCTTGAAGCAGATATTTTTTTCTTCTGGGCCTTTTGGAATATACAGTTGATATTTAAACTTAAACTACAAATATAGACATAGTTGGCCCCATTGATACTGAAGAAGACATGGTCCAATTGGAAAACAGGAAACAGGGTAAAGTTCTATGGAGAAAGAGTCACACTGATCCTGGAGAAAGGGGGGTAGGGATAGAGAAAGAGACAGAGACACACAGAGAGACAAAGACAGGAACACAGGGAGAGACAGGGAGAAACAGGGAGATACAGGGAAACAGAGAGATCCTACACTATGCTATGATCCTAAAATCCTTTTACTTGAGCTTCTTGAGTGTGTTTTGTTGCCAATAAATGTATGATTCTCAGTGAATGAAGCTCTTGTGTGACTTTTATTATCTTTGCTTGAATATCCAAACATAACCTTAGGCTCCCAACAATTGTTTTTGAATTCTCTATTTGAATCAGGGCAGAATCTTGTGACCACTGAGTAGAGTGTTAGTCTGTTTCTTAGTAGGAAAATGTAAATATGCTTATACATGATTATTGAGTAGGGTATTAGCCTATTTAACTACTATAAATTCTGAGCTATTCTAGTTATATTAGCAGAAAAAAGATGCTATTGTCTTTGAGTAAAGTTTTGACCCTTAAAATCCTTGAGTTCAAGCTTTCCCTATTTTTAGTTGATATTTTGAGATGTTTGTGTGTGTAAAGTCTGGGCTAGCGTCTTCCCGAACCAGAAGTGTTTTCTTCTTCATTGTGGGGTTAAGAAAAATACTATGTAATATTTTGTGTTTATAAAATAACAAGGCTACTTAGATGGCTCAGCTGATAAGGCACCCAGTTTATAGAGAATCAACTACAGCAAGTTGTCCTTTGACTTCAACATGTGCGCCGTGGTACACACACACACACACACACACACGAATATGTGTGTGCACATAGTACTATGTAGCTATTGAGGCAAGTCTTTTCCTTAATTCTCTTTCAAGTCCAGTAGTAGCCATTGTAGTGAATGAATGGATATTCTGCATGACTCTTCCATTTATCTTTCTTTTGTTTTTCTGTTTTATATTCTTGTCATATTAGAATATGATACATTTTTGTTTGGTGTATGATTAAAAACAAACCACTATATTGTCAGTGTCTCCCAACTCCTTCACATCAAGACACACATTGGACTTGAAAATATTATAGGGCCTTCCCCTACCCTATGCAAATGTTCGTGCCTCACTGGAAGACATGAGTACTGTTCCCCCTAGAATGAGGAGGGAAATGCTTTAGAACGTATGTGATCTGTTCACTGAGGGATAGCACTTAGAAGGCACTGCTGTGTGTCACCTTCCACTCATGCTGTTTTCACGGGCTGTTGCTGCTAAGATTTGTCCCCCTAGATACGTGAAGCTGCAACCTATTCCTTTACTTCCATTCACCTCTCTTTGTGAACATATGAGCATCTTTATGTTTTCCTGTTTGGGCCTTCTCTTTGCTTCTCTTTTACATAGAGATTCAATCAACCATGGTGGACAACTGCTGGTTTGTTATGAGAGTCCAAGAAGTATTTTTAATGAAAGAAAAATATTAGTTTTAGACTGAAAGCTAAGAGTTTAGGGTAAGAAAATAAAATTGATTTGATAAGCAAATAGCATACAAACTCCTCTATCTGGTTGTCATTTCTAATCCATTACATTGGAAGCATTTTCTTGGAGAACTGATGAAAAAATATTTTGAAACCATGTCAGGCCTCAGTGTCAATACCTAAATGATCAGTTATTGATGTGTTTCCTTAGTATATGAATTGGCAGTGAGGGCACACTTACAATATACTTGCCTTCCCTAATCCAGTCTGCAAATTATTTTAAAATTGTCACCAGACCCTCAGGTCCTTAACTTGTTATCTTAGATAATCTGAGTTCTGATAGAAATTAGCAAACAAAACTTGTTAAGGAAACAAACTTCTCCATAATTTGTCCAAACCAAGGAAGGAATCTAATTTCTTTCCACAAAACCTTGAGAAATGTGTAGCCCAACTTGTGATTATAGAAAACCACAGGACAAATGCCAGCAACAAGTGCACTTACCTATGAGAGGTTAACCAATTTTTCTCAGTAGAAGGATGTTGGTTTATTAGGCTGAACCATGCCTTCTTCTCATACCTTCTCAGCATGGAGGATCTTCAATGTAGTTACAAGTCTTCACTGTTGCAAAACCATCATTCTGACATCATCAAACTCATAGTTAACCCCTTTTGGAAAATCAAATTCATAGTTTAATTTAAAAGCCAAAGAATAGTGAACAAGAAGTCTATTCCCTGGTAATTTGTTATGGTCTCTAATTACCCTTCACCACAAATTTGCACAAATGGAAGTATCCAAAGTATTCCATTCTTTTGGCAAAGGGCATTTTGTCAAACTTACTGATTCCCAAATTGGAAAATGAATTATACATTTTTTGATATTCTTGGTTTTAGGCTTTGAAAATCAGCTTTAGGTAGATAAACGGACAGATAGACAGATAGATGACAGATAAATAGAAAGGTAGGTAGGTACATAGATAGTAGATAGATGATAGATAGATAGATAGATGATAGATAGATAGATGGATCTTACCTACTATAATTTAAAACAATTAGAAGAGAGAAGCCTCTTTAGACTCTCCAGAGCCTATTAAACACAATTTTTAAGATAACATCTTTCCTTGTTCTTTGTTTATGAAGTCTGGTCAGGAAATGGCCATTAAAAGCTTCAAATCTCAATTGAATAATGTGTTTTTAAAAGTAGCTGCCAAGTGTAAATACCACTGATATACATTTGTGCATCTGATAGTATATAAATAACTGGGGAAAGCAGAGCAAAGGTCAATCAGTTATGCATAGGTCAGAAGGCTTTCCGTCTGGGCTGAGTCTTTTTAGCAGATGACATCATGTGTCCTTTGGAGTCTATTGTCAAATGTGGCTGGAGTCATTGCAGAGTGGCTCCTGCCCTGGTTTACCAGGACAGTGCTGCTGAGGTTCAATAAATAAGAGTATTACTCTTGGTGCAAGAAGATTTACATAATTAAGGGGCAGTGATGAAGGATTTTTTTATTCAACAAAAACCCTTCTGGGCTCTATCAGCTGATTTCTAGCATCCTGTCTCTCTTAGTTTATTTTTTGAAGACAGAAAGAGTTGGAGGTAAGCCACATGCCCTTTATATAACTGTGATGGATATTTCCCCATGAAATCCCCAGCAGGGAATCAATGGTAATGAAGCCTGGCACCCTTGTCATATCTTCTCAGGTCATTATTGCCCATCTGGATGGGGCACCGACAAGCTGGGTTTACCATTTTTTCTTTGATCTGATAGGGGCTGGTTATTTCTGCCTGCCAGAACCTAGAATGACCAATGTAGTCACATGTTGCAGGAGACAGGAAGGGTAGTAACATCATCCAGCTGACACAGCAGGGGCTATATAGGCTTATACAGAGATCAGGTGATGAAGGAACGGCCAAGGCCAGTCATTTCCAGTCAGTCAGGTTCAAAGAAGGGAATGTTACCTGACAGACTTTAATGAAATCTCCCTCTACCCTTTCACCACTGATTAGAAAAGTTAAAACCTTGTGTTTTTAAACCACAGGGATAAAGCCTAGAATGGAGGGCTCTTTTAGTCTCCATCTCTGTCCTTTTTCCTGGGCATTTATCTCAGTTTCGTTCAGAGTTCTTCGAAGAAGGAAGGTCTGACTGTTGCCTGCAAGTATGGAAGGAAGTAGTCCTTGCCTCCAGGGGTCTTAGAGTCCACTGGGAAGACAAACATTGCCAACAGGCCTCCAAAGCACATGCTGCTGCTGCTGCTGCTGCACAGTCCAGGGACCGTGGATATTTGTGGCACTCATTGGTGCCACACACTCCCTGAGTTTTCATTCTGAGTTGTGAATTATGTCTGAGAAACATGCCTACACTTGTCCTTCTTCTCAAGAACTAGTTAGGGATCTCTCAGTTTTCAAGATGGTTGCTGTGGGAGACACAGATTTTCTCTTTACTTTCTTACAGTGTTTTCTGCCTGGCCTTGAAACAAAATTGTCACAATGAACTAACAGGAGAAAAGCATATGCATTTATTTAATATGGTTTCTTCTAATGATGAGCTGTCATAAGGACACAAAGGCCCGAAGAATGGCAGAGCCTTTATGAGTTTGTAGTTCCTTGAATAAAGAAACAGTCTATGAAAAGTAATTAAAATATATAATGAGACTAATCATTGATTTTCAAAAATATATTTTAATGGAATCTATTTGTACAGAATTCTCTTGCTCTCAGGCTTGCTACCCTACCTCAACCCCTGGTCCTTCTGTTTCTGATACAGAGAGGACATCTTCTATGTGCAGACTTTATCTTCTGTATCAGTATATTCTTGAACGTGACTTTAGCTCAGAATAATTATTATGTCCCAGTGGGACACTATGACATAGCATGTTCTGTTGTCCTTTAACTGTCCTGTTTTGAACATTGGAGGCAATGTGGCTGTCATTACTCTGGAGTAATTTCCAAAGTTCTAACTACATCAGTAAAACTGCATATACCCTTAGGGGTTGTTCTTTGGTTTTTGTCTATTATAGCATCAGGTATCCCATAGGAAACGGGACGCTTTCATTTTCTTCTCCCCACATTCATGATTTGTTGAGATCCTGATCTGTGATCATGTGTCAATTACTTTGTATAACATAGGTAGACAAAACCAGAATCTTACCTACACCATTCAAGCCAATTTCATTATTTATATGAAAGGGCCCTCTAGTGCTTATTATAGAAGACCAAGACCTATCACCCATGACTTTTGACCCTGTTTCTGTCTTGCGAGTCTTTCAGGCTGGGTGTGGTGAGACATGCCTAGAAACTCAGCACACAGGTTCTAGGGGCAGAAGGAATGCCATATTTTGAAGCTAGCCTTAGTTACAGAGAAAGCCTCAGGCCAGCCAAGCTAAATAACAATACACTATCTCAAACAAAAATAACAACAAACCCTACAATCTTCAGCTAGATGTCAATGTCATGCTCGTGTAATGGAGTGATGGAGGGCCTTGGACATCAGCAGATGTGTATTTTCATTCTTGTTTCAATGGTGAGAAGCTGAGTGATACCAAGCAAGAGAATTTGCATTCCTGAAATTCTTCTTTATTAACTGTTTTAGTTCCTTTACATCTCAGCTGTCTTTGTGTTTAGGTCCTCAATGCCTTCCTCAGGATCCACCATAATAGTAGCCCTAATATTTTCCAGGCTGAGCAATAGTGTTTGTAGCAATAGACAGTAAATTCAGAAAGGAATGAAAATATCCATAGCATTAAGCAACTCAGAAGAATTCTCCTTGGGGCATGTTTTATTTGCCTGTGCTGTTGCCTTTTAGACGAGTTGAGTCTCAATTCACAGCCTTCAGATTGGTCTTGAGGATCCTAACACCCTTTTCCCCCTTCTATTCAGCATAAATTTTCTTAATAAAAAACAATACAAATGCAAATGTGTAGTAAAAATATTGAAAGCTACAGATAAGCCAAGTGATAGAAATGGAGTATCCTGTATGTTGCGAACACATTCCTCCATGAATTAGAGAAAATCCAGCCTGTGGCTACACTTTCTAGGGCTTTCCAGGGGAACCCAGCTAGTGGTGTAGCATTTCTCTCTTGCTCTGCAGGGTCACAGTGTGGCTTCCCCTCCTTCAGGAATGAAGCAGGCAATTGGATGTGCCTATGCTAAAAACTTCCACTCTTCACTTGGGCTCACAAGGTGAGTAAAAGTAGGATGAACCCTGAGAACTCTGCCTTCTTTTATGTTTATAGTTTGCATGGAAACACAGTGAGAGGTCATTAGCCATACCCTTTCCATTTGAGTCACTCTGCATCCTGGGAACAGCAGACGTCATAGGGCAGATTCTACCATGGGGGGTGGGGGGAGACAGATATGCACAAGGACCAAAGTGAACCTTCAAAAAGTAACACATTAACAAGTTGTTGGATCACTTTACAAAACCCATCAGAGCTGTCACAGTAGAGAGAAGGACAATACCTTGAGCATATGTGCTTAAATGCTCAGACTCACTGTCCTTTATGTAAATGCAAAAATTATGTCAGCATACTGAAAACAGACTTGAGGTCATTGGGACCCTTAGCTGTTCCTCTTCCCAGTGCCACCTTATTAGATACATTTCTTCTCTATTTTTCACCATTTCTTATTCTTTAGTTGACACATTAGAAAGAGTGGCTAAGCCTAATCTATTGAGGCTACTAGATTTTTGCTTTAAAAACTCATATAACACATAAAGTTGTGTGGGTACTGAAGGGTTGGATACAGGAAGAGTTGAAGAGGAGTAAATATGATCAAAAGATGTATGAAATTTTCAAGATGATGAGATAAATAATATATAATCATATATAATCATATATATATAATCATGTTTGTATTGAGAAGGCAAAGGATAAACAACAGAATACATCTGCTAGATGGGTATGCTTTTTTAAAAAATCAGACAAGAGTTACCCTGGCAGACCCTTTATATGAGATAGCTTATATCTCATGTTATAAAATCACTTCTATCTTCAAGGAATGCTAGCGTGAGAAAGGGTTATAAATAAAAGGTTGTTAGCTAATGGGTGTCAAACATGCAAGGAATTTGATAGTGATGCACATGGTTTTTGTGTTTTGTGTGTGTGTGTGTGTGTGTGCGCGTGCGTGCACGCATGTGCCTGTGTATGTATGGGTGAGTGTAGGCTACATTTTTCATATATGTTAGTATGTGTACACATATGTATGTATACATGTCATGTGTGTCTGTGTGAGAGTCGATAAGCCAGAGGTTGACAGAAGATGTGTTGAACATTTTCTCTCAACCATAATTTTTGAGACAGTCTGTTACTGAGCTCAGACCTCTCTGACTCTGTTAGACTGGCTAGCCAGCCAGCCCTGTCTCTGCCCATTAGAACACTGCGTTTTCTCCTGTCTTCTGATAGCCTCTCCCTTAATGATATTGCAGATACTATTTTCATATTACTAAAAGACTCCAGCATTAAATGCTGTATAATATTCTAGAGTATAACTACACTAAAATTAATTGAAAACCCTCTTGTGTTTGACAGGATCTCTAGATTTTCTTAAAAGAAATACATTGAGTATGACTATAGATACATCTTTTCTCCGACCTCCTTTAACTTTTCCCCTTTAGTTTGATTCTGATTTTGAAAAAAAAATCTGTGAATAACACAATGGTGTGGGTATATGTACAGCTTTGCAGAGACTTGAGAAAGTTCTAAGAAAATGATTTTCATAACGCAAGAACTTGGATTAATCTACAAAATGCAAAACATCTTATTGATTTAGTAAGATCATAGAAGCAGTTGATAAATTCATAGATAGAGGAAAGAATATGATCTTTTTTTATAGAGTCAGTTCATTTGATGGGCTAAAGTAATATCTTTTGTATGTTTAGTTAAGGGGATCTAGAACTTTTCAGACATGTTAACCTTCAGAATCCTTTCTGCTTGGAAATATAGTTTCATTTGACAATGAGTTGTTTTTTTCCTACACAGGTTGTCAAATTGGAACAGGGAGTAGTGTGTCTCATGTGTCTGGATGTGGTATGGCTTGTTGAAGTTGAACGCTTGGCACCCACTCCAGCTGAAAGCAGGAATTGCAGATGTTAGCTTCCAGTGTTCACAGGAAAACACCCCTTCCTCCCAGCTTTGATGTGTGTGGTATGGAGAGGGAATTAATTGAGAACCAACACTGGACTTGCAGAAAGAAACAGAGCATTTGAAACTTGCTGAGTATATTGACTCGCTTCATAAAAGGGTTTTAAATGTCCCCACTTTTCCTCATGTGTTCAGGGATCCTAATGGAAAAGCTGCCTTATGTTCTGATGATATTCACTATTTGACTTTTTTTTTTTAATGTTTCAAAGTAAGGTTAATTTTTTTGGTGATTGTTTTGGAACTGGATTTCTGCTATGTGGCAGACAGACAAACACATTGAAGGTGATGGCAACAGGTGTGGGTGGGGATGAAGAGCAGTGCTGACCTTTTAGAGAACCCCTCACCTCACTGTGTGGCCTCATCTGTAGGTGGCTTTCCAGTCCCAGCTCCATTCAACTCTCAGTTCTACAGCAAAGATTGCAAAGATTTTCTTTAAAAAAAAAATATTGTAGCTATTTCATTACCAAGAAGTTCCTCCACCAGAGGGGGCTTGCAGGCAGACAGAGGTGGTGAAAATTATGCAGTTTCCACACTTGTCTTCTTGACTTGCTTTTCCTAAGTAGCAGAATTGAGTTTTAAGCAACTCCTCCATTCCCTCTTCTGGGAGTCATTTTGTTTTACAGCAGAAGCCAAAGGTTGAAAAAATTAACTAGTCTTAGTGGCCTAGCACCAGGATGTGTTTTGGTTTTCACACTAATTTAAGTTCAGAGGGGTAGAACAAGAAAATAAACAGTAGCCTCTTAGTTCACCAGGAGCTAAGGATTAGCAACTATGGAAGTTATCATATAGGAGGAGTAGAAATCTGTATCCTGGACCCAAAGCTGACTCACAGCTGGGCATGTGGTAGGATTTACACTAGCAGGGCTTTCAGCTTCTAAGAGTTCTTTGGTTCATGAGCCTTCCCTGGGACTTTTGATCTGTTCTTAGATTTGAGGTGCAAGGCTAATGTATTCTATGTCTTGTGGGTAATTCACTGTGACAGTCTAGAGGTACTCGATGCTGGGGTGGATGCTGGGCATCTAGGTCAGGTGAGTACTCTTAAGGTACCTGAAGGTCCAAGAGAACTTGACCCTTGTCATCCATGGAACCTAGTTATGATAGCATCATGCTGAATGAACTTACAGAGACTCTCTCTTCATTTGATACTTTTGGTCTATTGAAATAGGAACTTTGTCCCTTGTTTGAGGTGGAGAGCACTTGGAAATAATATGGAATTTGGAAAATCTCACAGAGAAGTGAGCAAGGTATTTCCTTGTGTCTTTCATTCTGATGAAATGTATTATTAGTCAATATCCACATATTACCTGCCCTCTGTCTGCCCGAGGCCTGCCCACTGCCTGAATGGGGCAAGTGACATTGAGCCTAGAGGAGAGTGCTAGCAGGTGGACAGAATGGCTCTTCACTTTCTACACCCAAGCTGTTGGGAACATAGCAGGAGACCATTCTTGATGACTGTATGGTGTTAGGCAGGTAAGGTAGAAAGGTTTGTCCCAACATTTTATTGCTTATAGGCTTGCAGTTTATAATTAATCAGATTATTTTTTGCCTCATACACAAAAGCAAAAAACATGATTTTCAAGGAAGATTTCAGAAGTTACTTCTTCCCTTTTGTCAGAGACAGAAAGTCACTCTTAAGGGAGGAAGGTGCTCCCGGATCACAGAAAAAGTGGGCAACACTTCTACTCTCCAAGACAATGATTGTCGATCTTCACAGACCTCAACTCCCAGCTGCTACCCCCAATTCTCCCACTCAGCTGATCCTTTTGTTTAGATTGCTCTAGGGAAATAAAAGCCAGGTGGTTACCTCATCTCTTCTAGCCAATCACGAAGGCTACCTGTGTTCATAACCACCACCACCTCTCTCATTGATTCTGCACAATGACTAAGTAAAGCTCAGTGGAGGAACTCTAGACTCCACAGGTGGAGATCCAGTCCCTTAGCCACCATCTCAGGTCATGGAAGATTCAATCTTTCTCTGCATTGCTGCATCATATGAGCTCTCCTGCCTCCCATCCCATCGTCTCCTTCCCCAGCCCCATGCACTTGCTCCTCTATTCCTCTATTGCCCTGACTCCCCTTCCAGCACTCTCAATGTTATGCAGAGATGCCATGTTTGCTCCCCTATCAGCGTCTTTGCATTGGCTGTCACATCTGTCTGTCTTTCCCTCGAGGTGTGTCTTTGTCACTGTCACACTCAGAATTTTGTACACTCATTATCTCTCAAGAAAAGAATGCCCTCCCTACCACAGTGGTCCTCATCTCTCCTCAACATGCCTTGTTATCCTTTACAAGACTGGGCACTCCCTAGCATCATATCATAAATTTATATAAATCTTATTATTGTCAGTATAGTTTCCACTGTGGTAGAGGTTTGGGCTGCCTTGTTTGTCTCTTTCCCTTCAGTACCTGGAACGTTGTTTCCCATCAGTGTTTACTGCTCAAGCATTTAGCTTAGTCTTGATGATTGATTATTGAATGTATTAAGTGTACTGACTGCGGGTGTGGCAAAGGTCCTTGCACTTGGCGTACCTTTTCTGTTGCTGTTGACAACTCAGGCTCTCACCACCTGCTTGTGCTTGAAAGGCTGAGAGATGTATTTCTTCTGTATAGTGTCTCCACATGTCATCTGGCTTTTCATTTGATATAAACATATCATTTACATATTAATTCTTTGTGCCGTTCTCATTAGCCCCTAAAAATTAAAATACACCATTACTTTGCCATACTCAGAGTTTTTATAATGTCATATCAAAGTCTTCTTTAATTAAGTAACTTAATTAATTAAAGCCTTATTCTAGGACAATATCTTTCCTAGTTACAAATCATCCCCACTAAAGAGCACAATAGCATATGGGGAACAATTGTGGCAACAGGACATGACAACTAGGCAGCCAGATGTGTGCACTGGCATGCAGAAAGTCAAAAGCTGTCACTTTATAGTTTGGCGCCAGTAACACTGAGAAGGGAACATAGTTGATAGGATGAAAGGAAAGACAACGTCTGACACAGCTATTGCACGCACAACTCAATTGTCAGGCTGGCATCTGGATTCTTCCAAATATTAATTGAAATTAAAAAAAAACTTAAAAGAAGAAAGTTTAACATTCTCTTTGGAGATACAAAATCATGTTTGTGGATTGTAATTTGAGAAACACTGAAGGATATGGCAAAATTCTGACTTCTTAAAGCACAAGGCTTTTTAAAATTTGACTACAGGGTAAGTTTTAGTAAGAGGTACTAAGATAGGGACACAAAGAAGAGAGAGGCATGGGATGCTCTCTTTGTTAAAGTTTCCATTGCTGTGAAGAGACACCATGACCAAGGCAATTGTTATAAAGGAAAGTGTCTAATTGGTGCTGGCTTACAGTTTCAGAGGTTTAGTCCATTATTATCATGGCTGGAAGCATGAAAACATAGAGGCAGACATGGTGCTAGAGGAGGTGAGAGTTCTACATCTTGATCTTCAGGCTGCAGAAGGGTACGGGGTATTACACTGGGCATTGCTGAACATACATAATCTCAAAGCCTGCCTCCACAGTAACACACTTCTTCCAACAAGGCCATACTTCCTAATAGTTCCACTCTCCTTGGGCCAAGCTTTCAAACATATGAGGCTATGGAGAACAAATCTATTCAAACCATTACAGACGCTCTGGATAAGGGATGAACGCCTAGGATACAGAAGAAGTGATGTGGAATATGAGCAATTGTGAGTTCAGATTTTAATAACAATAATGATGGTGATGAGGCTGGAGAAATAGCTCAGTGCTTAAGAGCATGTATTGCTCTTACAGTGGAACTGTGTTCAATTCTTAGCAGCCATGTCAGGCACATCATACCTGGCTGTAACTCCAGCCCCAGAGGGATCTGGCAAGTCTGAATTCTGAAGGGACCTGCACTCATCCATGTGCGTATACTATTGCTTCATACACCTTCTTTTTAAATAAAAGAACAATGCTGAAAGAAGAGGCAAATGTATCACCAGAGACACTTGAGAAATGTATTCACTTATTTTCACTTAAATAGTTGAAGTGGACAAGCTACTGTTAGTTTGGGAATTGTTGTAACTTATAGAACATCTTACTACAGATTTGAGGATATAATCTATGAATATGTCTGAACTACCTATCACAATAGATAAATTATAAGGCAAGTATCAATACAGGAATGTTTATATGGCTGTGCTGAACTTTGTATTTACAGGGGAACAACTCATAAATTTTGGAAGAATGAGAATTAATTAGAGTAATTGATATTAAGGTTCAAGTTACCAGTGATAGGAGTAAATATAAAATAGGTTAAACTTGTATGTTAAGTGATGAAGATTTGGTAGCCAGAAAGGTGACCCAGTGGTCAATAGGACTAGATGTCAGTTTCTAGCACCAAAGTCATATAGCCCACAATTGCTTGTAACTGAGATTCCAGGGTATCTGATATTCTCTTCTGTACCCTGCTGGCACCCATATGCAAATGAACATACACATAATTAGAAATTAATAAGAATAAATTTTTAAAAGATTTATTTCTGAAGTCTTTTAACTTGGGGCAGCTACATCTTCTTATAAATTCTCTACAGAGGACATCCCTACTAAGAACAATGACACAGGCAGCTTGGTGGAAAACAGGTGGGAATTTACGTATCACATAAACCATTTGAAATAAATTAATGTCAGACAAAATATGCCTCAAAACAAAATCATCCTTTCAAATAGAGATTGTATCTAATGATGAAAGGACAGTCCACAGGGAATATCAGTTTTTAATTGATACAACTTGGTAGCATCTTTTCATAAGTTGATTAACTGAAAATAGACAGAATCATAAAGAGACAAAAACATATATGACCATGCTCTGAGAATTTGAAATATTTTTGTTCTAAAACAGATAAACACACTAAGTGTTTGTAAGGATAAAGAATAGTAAACTACACAGGTGATTAGCTGGTTGGAATGGACATGTATAGAATTTTATTTGAATTCCACTAATAGGAAATATACATTATATAGAAAGCTTTAACATTGATGAAAATTTGTTTTCTCTGATGTAAAAAGTTGGAAAGCTGGAAGCAGAGAAAAATACACATATTCAGAACCTCAGAATCACACCTCAAATGAGGCTCAAATCAAAAATGTTTACAGAATTTGGTATATACTTTAACACTATATGATAATTTGACGATGTACATAAAGTATGTTTTTATAGACTCGTAAATGTACATAAGAAATGAATGAAGATTGGCAATTGTAGAGTAAGCATTCAACCTAAGAAAAATGAATAATAGAAAAAATAAATCCAAAGACAGTAGATGTGAGGAATGATAGAAAAATAAAGGGCATATTGCTCATGTCTGCAATTCTAAGACTAGTGAACCTGAGGCAAGAGAATTACTACTTTAATTCCAGTCTGAGGTTCATAATGAGATCTTATCCTAAAGAGAAGGGAGGAGGAGAAGAAGGAAGAGAAGAGGGGAGGGAGAGGGAGAAGGAGGAGGAGAGAGAGAGGGAAAGGGAAGGGGAGAGGGAAGGAGAGAGGGAGCGAAAAGGGAGGGTGAGAGAGAGAGGGAGGGGGAGGGCGAGAGGGAGGGGGAGAGGAAAAATTATAGAAATCAACACAGTAAAAGCAATGTTTTGAAATAAAAAATGTTACTCTAATATTTGATAATCAGCTCCTTCTGTATGTGCCCGTGCGTATCAGTTTGTGTGTGTGTGTGCTTCTTTTTATCTCTGTAAGTCTGTGTATACATGAGAAAAGGAGAATAAATGGTATTAGAGGTGGGAAAGAGGCCATGAATACAGACATTCCATAGGATAAAATCTCAAAAGACTATACCTGTGTAACTTTTTTATGGTGTTACATGTGAAAACATCCCAATAAATATGAATAAGATGGCATACTCTAACCTTGTGTCTCAAGTAGAGATTGAGAACACAAATGCTTAGGATTAGTCAGGCTTTCCTGAAGGGAAATTCACTCACCCAGTGTCTATGGAAAGTTGTTGGGTAGTTGGAGTGACGCTGGTACTAACATATTGTCAAAAATAAAATGGACTTTTAAAAATAGGCAGTTATAAAATTTATGGTAAGTAGAATACAAGTTAGATGACAGTGTGTTACAAGAAGCCTATCATAATAGGTCAAAAGATAGATTAACAAAAGTTATTCGAAAGCTAACTGTTGACACACAGTCCGGGGATGGAGTTATGTAAGGAGATTTCTGAGTGCTTGTGAGCATATTCCAAAAAGACAAGACTAGAGTCTTGTGGCCTCGGTTTCTTCTGCATCTCCCAGAATCATACGTAATATAAACGTCAAAATATAAGACATTTCAAAATTTAAAAGTCCCACAGACTTCTAAATATTCAAAAAGTAGGGCTAGAGAGATAGATGGCTCAGTGGTAAAGAGCACTGGCTGTTCTTCCAGAGCACCTGGGTTCAATTCCTACCACCCACATGGCAGTCACAACTGTCTGTAACTTTATTTCTAGAGGAGCTGGCATCTTTACACAGATATACATGCAGCCAAAACACCAATGCATATAAAAATAAATAATCTCAAAAATTCAAACTGTACAAGTCCAAAGGTTCTTTAAAATACTCTCTCAGCTATAAGCTTCTGTAAAATAAAAAGTAAGGTATTTTCTTACTTCAGGAGGGAAGAACTAGTGCATAGTCACAATCTGAACAAAGCAAAACCAAACTATAGCAATGTAGATAGCTCATTGTCCAATGTCTGGTATTCACTAACTACCTTCAGGGCTTCTCCAAAAGATCTGGATTTCTGTCCAGGTGCCACTTGTCACCTCTCTAGAGATGGTGGGAGCTGGGAGAATGCAGTCAATAAATGAGGTGGCATAAACTCTTATGCAATAGCAAACTTTATTCAGAGCATCAGACAATTTATACTCTGAGATCACGCAAATAAAGTTCTCATGAGTTTAGCAAACTGTCAAAAAAAGTTATGTTTTTTCATAGAGACTTAAACATTTCATTAAATAACAACAACAAGCAATAATAAGTAATCTGAAGTAAGCTTACTCATATCCTCCACTGGGAGAAGCCTATGCTCCCAAGAACGCATCTATGTTTAGAAGAAACTGAGGTTACAAAACTCTTGTCTTGTTTTCTTGGGGTGTTCTTATAAACACTCAGAAATCTCACATGATATTATTTCCTAGATAGTGTTTCAACAGATGACATTTAAGGTGTGATCTAAATGACTTAAGCTATCCAGTCAAAGAGATGATGGTACAAGACCTGAAGGTAGAACACAAGAAAGTCTATAATGAAGAGATAGAAGAACTTGATAGGACTGTAGATGGAACCATTAAAGATATGTATACAGTTTCAGGCATTGACATGGAATATGAATTTCTCTAAGCCAAACACAAATTCTCGCACCTCTCTGAAGTACAAACATATCTCATTAATAGATTAAGATTAGTATCTGCAGAGAAAACACAGAGAAACATGGATGGGGGAAATAGTAAACTGATTGATCTCTTTCAGACTCGTGAGTGCTTGTTTAGAAGAGGGCACAGAGAGACCTCTGCATCTATCCCATGGAAATAATAAGGAAGTCAAAAGTCAGCTACTGTCAGGACATTGCCAATTTCTTTATTTTTGCAATGTCTTTTTAAAATCTGGCATGAAATCCTCAATTCTAAAATATCTGAAAAGAAATTCTAGAAATGAACAAAGAGATGTCATTCTACATAGAGCAGTGGGCAAACACTGCTAGTCAAAGTGGGCTGTTGAGTGAGTGAGAGATGCAGTGCTGAGAGGATGCTGTAATTGTAGCAACACAGAACCTATTAGATGCTGCAAATGTGGCCAATCTTAACTGAGACATACCATGCATATAAACACACAAGGGTTGTCAGTGACTTGGTGTTTAAAAAAGCCAAAGAGTGCGACATAGTTCAATATTGGTATGAAGACTATCTATTGAAATACTAAGATATATTGAATTGCATAAAACATTATTAAATTTGGTTTACTTGTATTTCAATATTTGTATGAAGGCTACCTGTTGAAATACTAAGATATTGCATTGCATAGAATATTATGAAATTTAGTTTGCTTTTGCACTTAAATATGTTTATTAGAAAGATTAAAATTACATATATGTCTCATATTTCTAGTGTTCATTATGGACTAAAAGACATTTATAGCAGGCTAGCTTTATTACCATATTTAACTCCATATTTTATACATGTGTCATAACCCAATAAATATGGAAAATGGAAAATGTAGTCAACTAGTTTTACATTGGAGGTAGTTTTAAATCTTAATTTCCAGAATACTTGGCTTAAATATGACCATTTCTGAGACCTCCGTGCAATATCCTAAGGTCCTGGCCATATATATATATATATATATATATATATATATATATGATATAGATATTATGTAACCACCACGTAATCCTTGTTTTTACCTATGTAACTTATATTGAAGTTTGAAAAATCATAAAAACTGGGGTAAAGAGCCTGTTTTCTGAAAGACCAGCTGAGAGAGAATTTTGCTATCAACTAATGGTTTTTTTGAGAATTAAAAGAAATGATGTAAAGAAGCTCATGTTTCAAATTTATTTTATTGCAGCATTGACAATATATTTAAATAATAGCCTTCCTTGGATTTTATCCCGTAAAATTGACTTATTTTTCTTTTCAGTGGACTAGTTAACATTGGATTTAGAGTTGGGCACACATGAGCTTGTGATTTACAAGATAGTTTTTCTCATCAAAATCTAGGCAGAACTATTTATTTTAAAACCAATATTTATTTTACAATGGGAAGATGGAACAGATTAAAGGAGCATAAAACTATGATAAATCACCCAATCTTTATCCCATAGAAAATCTCTTAAATGGCTCTTAAAAGTAATGGCAGTAAAGTTGCCTCTGACTTGGTTTGGGTGATTTTCTGGCATATGGCATAGCCATGTAGATCAAAACCCCATTAATGAAGAAATTCCGACATGGTCTGTAGATACTTTCTCAAGAAAATGTACATTATGTTGATTCCTTAGCTAAACCTTTGGGTTCTGCTCGTGTGCAGAAAGGAATCTAGTCTGAGCTTCTCGATTTCAAGGCAAAGATCCAAGACATTGGATAGATACTAATCTTTCTAATTTGGTAATCAGTTTTTACATTTCATTTTTAACAAAAAGTACACTTATATTTATTGTGTATGGTTATAAATATTTCCAAAGATATAAATTTTTATAATGGCTTGCTTGGTTTTATTTATGTCTTGAGTTATAATAATTTCTATAGATAAAATATTGTCATGTTTCTCTAACATTATTCCTTTGTACTCGTCTAACGTTTGTGAAATTTTATCACAGAAAACTTTGGACCAAGCATAAGACACTGAAGTAGAAACAGCAGAGTTATCGATCTACTGTGGGTCTGACGATCTGTGCAGTATCCTGTTGTGTCGTGGATGTCTAGCCTCTCTGTAGCTAATTACACTCAAGGTCAGGGTTAGCTAACCTTTCTTTGAAAGACCAAAGAATAAAAATCACAGGCTTTCAGTTGTATAGTTACAGTAGCATGTGTGCCATTATTGAGTTACTCTATGAACAAATGGGTGTGTTAGCCTGTGCAGCAGTAGTTTTGTGTCTAGGGACATTACCTGAAAAAAATTATCAGAGGTTGTAGCAAAGAACTGTCTGCAGTATTGTCTCTATGATCTTATACAGTGATATGAAAAACTGTTTAAGACCTGTTACTAATTAAAGGAAAAGCCACCAAGTAACATTCAGGATATGGTCTTAAACATATATGTATTAGATTATATCATGTGAAATTACTTATAACTTCTTCTTGTTTGCAAAATAAAAATTTTCTACTATGAGACTAAGGGTGTGTGTGTGTTTGTGTGTGTCTGTATGTCCTAGAAAGAGGCTGAAAAATTATTAACCTATATTTTTCTGTATGGAAGAAATAGAACATTTTGTTCTTCTTGTTATTTTTTTTTTTACAATGAATATGTTTTAATTTTCAATTAGGAAATGGTTTACTTTTAAGAAAGAAATTCTTTACCCTTAAATCTTTGGTGGATGTAGGGAAGGGGTACCTTTGGTAGTGCTCTTTGCAGGAGATGGGCCTCCTGGGAAGAACTCGGAGAACTGTTTTTCTATTGGCAGAGCCATTCCTTTTAGGCCAATAGATTCAGGATGCTGTTGCCAACGCACAGTATGTGTTCCCTCTCACTGGTGAATCCATCTCTCCCGATGACATTTAATGTTCAATTCATCAAGTGAACTCCTCATATCTAGATTCCTTATACATCAAGTAGCTGCCTGGTTGAGACTGGGCTTAACATGGAGAACATCCACAAGATGGGAATGAATGTGCTGGTCATCTGTACAACCTTGTAAATTGTAGGCTGCTTTGATGTATTTGTACTTTACATGCTGGTATTCTCAGTTTGATTAATGAAGTTCATATCTTAAGAAATACATCCTATGTTATGTTCTGAGAACATCAAGGCCAAAGGGGCAAAACTCAGTGAGAAAACTGCATACAAAATATCCACGACTTCCACAAATCCTCAGGGGAAAAGCCTGCTGACCTGTCATGCAGGATTCTGTGCTTCTGTATTGTAGGGAGCATGTGGGCTTCCTGTGTGAGATGTTAGTCCTTTCCGTCATTCACTTCTACAATTCTGTGAGTTTTCTCCCTTCAGCTCCCTTGAATGTTCTGTTTCCTTTTGTTTCTTGTCACCTAACAGAAACACAGTTGGGGAGAGACCATGACACAAGAGACAGGTTTTGCTTTTTGTTTTTTATTTTTGTATATAACTAATATTTAACTTTCTCATGGAGTCTTGGTTGAAATTACATTGATTTCTAGTGGATTTGGAGAAGCTCTGAAGAGATGTCTGGTTCCTCAGACCTGGTGTGAGGCTGAAATCTCCTTGTCTCAGACACAGGGCTTGACACTTGTGTGGTACTATGGGATATGTTCACCTTGCCAGCTGCTTCTCACAGTGACAGCCAATGGGCAATGCCACAGTTGGCCTCTAGAGAGGGGCAGACATTCTGTAATCTGCATGTTTTGCTTATCATATTCTGAAATGGCCTTTTGCTGTAGTTTAATATAAATGTTCGGTCTGGATATTTAAGGATGATTTCTGCCTCATTTGGAACACAAGTCAGGATAAGCATATCTGTGTTGGAGTCAGTGAAGGGCCCTCTGTGACTTACACTACTTCGTTAAAGTGAAAATATTTTCTCAGTAGACAAGAGTTACAAGCTAAATATAGCTGCAAATCAGAGATTATTGCTATCCCTAACTCTTATGTCAGCTCATTTTTTCATGAATTAACATGATATGGAATTTATATTTCTTAGACTATTTGCACAACTTCCCTTTTCAGTGGGTAAGAGAAAACTAATTCAACACACATCCCTCTGTCACTTTGAGGGTGAATGAGGAAGGGGAAGGTTTGGGTTTTTGTTTCTTTGTTTTTTGTTGTTCTTGTTTTTGTTTTGTTTTGTTTTGTTTTGTTTTTCATTTAAAGAAATCTCCAGAGCAATTGGTAAAACCACTTACTTATGGGTTTGGAGGCTGAGGTTCCAAATCTTAGGGAAGCTCTTGATCTAGAGATTGAAAAGCCTCCAATTCACAAAGTGTTGATTGCATCACTTTGCTCAGCAATACAATTTTTAAAGTCAAGTAATGTAGTTTGATCTCATCAATGAAATATATTAAATGAAAAGTATATGGAATGCTGTTAAGAAAAGTAATGTTTCTCTTTTTCCTTCTGTTTAGAAAAAAATGAAAATTGCTTTCTTTCCCCTTGAGTTCATGCTATAAAAGTTTATAAATATTATGTCGAGTGTTTAGGTGTTTGTGTTAGCAGAACTCATTTTATAAATCTGACTGTACCAAGAAGGCAATTAATTTTTAGAAAATTGTCAGCCAGCAGACATGCTCAGCCTAGAACAAATGATTCATTTTTCTTTGTAGGCAATAATGTATGGAATAAAAATTAGGAGATTGTCACACAGAAAAGGGAAAATGAGTATAGATCAATAATTTAATTTAACTCTGACCTGGCTAAGCTCTATAACATGGTTCATAATTTTTCAATGAATAGACCCTTAGCATTTTACATATAGCATCTTGGTTCCATATTGATCTGCTCTAATGTACTCTTCATTGCATAGACAGGGTACCACTCAAATCGCTAACAAATGCCGTTCAGCCTGCATGCCAACATAATATGGCAACCTGCTCATGTTATTTTCTCTAGTTGCAGAACTTGTTCTCCTGGCTAATCTTTAGACATCAAAGGAGCTCAAGCAGTGAATGAATGAGGATGAGCTTGTGGAGGCTGCTTTAGTGTATGGACATAGTCTTTCTACATTACTTAATTGCTTACTGGAAGTGAACCCTACACATACCATGCACAGTATACTTTGTTCTGGGGAACAGTATTAACTTTTAATGGAACTAAGTGGCTTTTTAGACAATGGGCCCTAACTATTAATCAGGATGCAAGGGATTGACTGGCATTCATGTCTATTAATTATTCATGAAATCTCAATTACAGGATGCACAATAGGATATTACCTATTCCACAAGTCCTTGATATGTGCTCTGTGTCATTCCCTGACGTTCCATCATGGGCAAAAGCACCAGGCCCTGTCCTCATAAATCCTATAGACCTGTGAGCACAAGAGACAAGTGTCAGAGTATATACAGAAGTGTAGAGAACAGCAGTTTAGAAATCTGGTTCTGTTTGCTCCTATAGGAAATGCCTGGGTTTTGTACAAAGTTCCTAGTTCTAAAGAAACTTGTCTAGCCCATTGTTTCTGCCACCTAGGAAAATGTTTTATGTACAATGTGGAATCATAGTTGTGTAAGCTGGCTCTAATGCTTGGAAAGGAGTGTGCTCTTGGTGATGGGGGATTGAGAGATGTTCCTGGACTATGGTTTGAAGCTTCTTCAGTAATGAACTGCAAATTATTCTTGATCCTTCTGTTGATTCTCACCCACTATCTTGTGCATAATCATAACATTTAGTGTACCCATTATTTGGAACAGTTATCATAATTTTCCACTTTGTGTGATTTTTTTTTATTATTACTAGTAATGGGCTATTGCTGTTAGTCTCTGCACCCTGATAGGACAATTGTACTCATTGTTATTTTTCTAGCATTATCACAGAACCAGGGATAAAATGGGTGAATGAGCATTTTTCTTGTTCCAAAGATTCTCTGGAAGGATAGATGAGTTACAGCTTTATATTCACTAACAGCAGCTGCCATGGCTCTCTCCGTTTTCCTCTCATATCAGGAGAACATCCTTATATCTTTAACTTTATTTCTTATCATCTATAACACTGTGGCCAGACCTTTGAGGTGTCCATCTCCTTTTCAGTTCGTTTCCTTTCAGTACCATGTCAGGTTCCTGTCTCACTGGGAGTTCCTGGGAAGGCTTCACTGCAGAAATAAAATTAGCCCAGGTCTATGTCTTCAAGAGTGAGACGGTGTCCATTTTGGACAGTGTCCATCAAAGGTATTCTTAAAACACAGAGTCCCCCTACCTTTTCTTCTAGGTCATCTGCTTTCCCTTACTGGGGCTGCCTTCCCTGTATTCATTCATTCATTCATTCATTCAATCATTCATTCATATCCCAAGTATTGGCCCCCTCTCCTAGCAGAGTTTCTCCCCTATCTGACTGCCTCCCCTTCACCTCTGATAGGGCAGCCCAGGGTGTCTTTGTTTTTCCTCTTCTGTTTCCTCAGGAACTTAACTCTGCTTTCATGTTCATTGCTACCTCAGTCCTGTCTCACAGCTCCAGGCAGGGCAGCTCATGAAATTTAGGTTTACAGGAAGAAGTCAGGGTTCCACCCATCCTTGACAATCCCTTACAAGGCAGAGTATTTCATTAAAACTTACCATTTTAGTCGTATTTATTTACTTATTTATTTATTTATTTATTTAAACATAACTGCAAGGAACTTGCAAATGAAAAATACAACACTGTAATATAGCTGGTATCTTATGGACATTCCAGGGCAGGCTTCACACAAACTGGATGAAGAGAAAGGGAGACAGGAAGGGGAGAGGGGGAGGGAGGAAGGGAATATATAGAGTTGATACATTGGATGAAATTTTAAAAGAACTAACAATGACATTTTTAAAGTCACACTTCTGGATTAGCTGATCCAAAGTCTATCTCTCTGAATGAACATTCCTACAGTTAAAACTACCATTCTGAAGTGGCAGAGATTCACATGGGATTTTACACTTCTATTTTTTATGCAGCTATTATCCAACACGTACACATGTGTACACACACATACACAGACAAACACACACATCTGACAGAACTAAAATTAGAAAGGCAATTAGCATGATATCCCCTTCTTGACTCTTGTGTCTTACTTGAATTCCGTTTCATCTTTAAAATGAAAAGACTAATGTCCACTATGTCAAGTATTTTGAGAAGTAGCAAATTGTATGTGAAGTGTTCAACTCACTCCTCGTTTCTCCTCACACATGGCAGCATCTACATTTCCCTCTCTAGTGATCTCCGCTCCTAGTGTCTGTCCATGTGTCTAGAGCCTTAACGCATGCACTGAACTCTCTGTTCTTTGTAGATAACCATCGTGACTTAACTGAGGCAGAGCTATTGCAAGGTTTCCAAGATCTGTTTGAGATTGTTACATTCCCACCCTTGTTTCTTCCAGCCTCCTGGTGTATGTGATGCAGAATTTTTCTTCTGTGGTAGTGCTGCATAGAAAGCCGTTTCAGTGTTTCCCTCCTCCATAGCTCCCCTTTAAATCTCCAGGTACAGAGAGGCTTGGATTTCTCAGATGTCACTCCCAGCTTTATACTCATTTCATTCTGGCCAAGATCTCTCTCCACAGGCTTATTGCAGATTGCTGCAGCTGCAGTCAGTGTTTACAATCTGATGACAAGTTGGAGATTAAGGCTTGTCATCACTATTTAATTAACCTCAAATTAAGCAGTTTCTGGCCCCATTCCATGTCCTTCCAGAAGCCTATCAGCTGCTATCACGAGACCTGTTGGATTTGAGGCTGCACCACTGGAGAGCAGTGGCCACCGTAGTAGTTACACTGCAAGTGCGCAATTGATTCTTACTCACGCCCCCAAGCCAAGACTAGGTATCCATCCAAAGGGAACGTGAAGGGAAGACAAAGAAGGATAGCCGTTTCCCAGATCTAAAAGTGTTTAGTCTGTGCATTGCAAAGGAAATGAGCATGAGAGTATTTCAGAGATGGAACAAAGTGGTTATCGATATGTAAAACCTGTTCTTATTACAGAGTAGTGTATTCATTATAGAAGTATGTGTGGTAATTGTCAGAAAGGAAAGAGAAGGAAGGGCATGGTGGTGCTTACTCTTCACCCCCACGTCTGAAGTATGCCAAAGATGTCCAGTCCTTTAGCCACTGGCCAGATGTGACGCTTGAGCACCTAATGTGTGGCAAGATTGAACTGGTATGTGCTGTATGTTCAAAGTACATATCAGATGTCTAAGACTTATTAGAGGAAAGAATTTAATATGTATCAGTAATTTATGTTAATTATACATTGAAATGTTATTTTGCATGTTTTAAATACTAAAAGTTTCATTATTCTCTTAATGTTTTGGTGTCATTGGTGTACATTTGATAATTATGTATGTGTCTTGTACTGTATTTCTATTAAAATTATTTTTTTATTTGCAAATGTCAAATTTTTAAAAATTGGATTATTGTATGTACAATTAATACTTTCAGTTCATAACATTATAAATATATAATCACTTCTTTCCTTTTGGCTAAGATAAAGTATGAATATTTATATCACAAACTATATGTGGTTTTTAAATACATATTTATTTATATTGATATACCTTCATTGATTAATCTAATTTTCTACATTAAAAGTTTGTTATTATCATTGAAAAAATCATCATAATTCTTCCCTATCTGTAGGGTATGCAGCCTGAAACCCCGTAGTGATACTAAACACCAAAGACATTACCAAGTTCTGAGTCTTCTGTTTAATCATATATATACAATAAGCTGAGTTTGTAAGTTAGGCATAGTGAGAGATTGACAACAATAATAAAATACAACTAAAGTAATATACTATAATAAAAATTCTGTAAATACAGTCTCCAGTAGAAGATTTTACTGTACTAATTCATCCTTGTTATGATATGAGATGATTCATTGTCTCTGTAAAAAGCAGAAATGGGATGGATAGCACAGACATAGGAACCTAGCAGTAAGCTACTACTTAATGCTCTGTGTAATATTATTTGTATCTCTGGTAGCATTGAGTATGATGCTATTACATGTGTTCTGGATGTTCATAAAAGCACATAATTTGAAATTTGTTAACTTCTAGAACTTTGTATTTAATATTTTTGGTGGCTGGTTGACAACAGATACCTGAAGCCACAGAAGTCCAAAGCTTGGATGAGAGGTAGATACTATACAAGTCACCCCTGAACATGTTTGTTAAAAATATATTTGGGCTTATCCTTAATTATGTTCTTAGAATTTGTTTCTGCAGGCTAATTCTCTGAGGTTTGTGCTTCCTCATATGTAGAATGGTAATGTAGCTACGTGGTAACAGTGTGGTAGTGGTGTGGGTGGGTGGATGTTAGAGGGGTAAGTACAAAGGAGGTGGCAGTAACTGTTAAACTCTTTCTTTTCTCTAGCAGAAATAGGTTACATACCCAGAGTGAGGAACCATGAGACCGTTTAATAATTGACATGTTAACAGATTGGAAAATCTGAATAGGAAAACTGAAAACACAATTACTTCCACTGAGTGAGAGCCCTCATGAGGAACTGGAAGAAGGGCCTCCTCCATCAGGAACTATACTTTTGACAACAAAACATAGATGTTTCTCAAAACTACAGCTGTGTGGTGCGGTAAGGCTTAGGGATGGGAAGTAAGTACCCCAAACTTTATCCCCTGATACTTTCCACCATATGTGAGTGGAGTTCAGGAAGTGATGTAGTACTGCATGTAGTTGAGGTAGAAAAATGACTTAAGCCAGTGAGTTCTAAACCAGCCTGGGCAGCATGGTGAATGCCTTATCTCAACAGCAAAGGGAAATTTCTTTGGAGAAAAACATAAAATGGGCAGGAAGAGGGGAGTGGAGGAAACCACATACCAGCTCTGATATTACTCTGTGGTCTAAGGCACATACCCTGTCCAGCTTTGTTTTGTTGACTTGTCTGGAGTATGTGTAATGATGCCTCCTTCAGAGCATGGGATAGAAGGCCACAGGGAGGAACACTTAACACAATGGTATGTTCTCACTTGTGTTCCTCAGTGACTTACCAGTGGACCAATATAAACTTTGTACCACACCGTCCACTTACTGCTTCTTAAGTGAATCAGAAAAGAAAGCAGAGGAGCCACGAACTCTTAAATTTGATCTTGAAACTGTTCTGCACACTGTGGCGAAGCAACCATTTGTGTTCCAAATTATGCATATCTCTCTTATACTCTGGTGAAAAAATCCATATGATTTTTCACATATTTGGATAATTAGGCCACATGCTGCTGGGTATGGTCAGAAATGGTCACTTAAGTATCCTTCTATTATTTTTGACATCTACTGAGAAATTTAAATGCTACCTTTTTTTGTTTAATTGGCTATTTTATTTACATTCCAAATGTTGTCCCCCTTCCTGGTTTCCCCTCTGCAAACTCTGTACCCCATATCCCCTTCCCTGCCTCTATGAGGGTGCTCCCACACACACCCATGCACTCCCACCTCACCACCCTAACATTCCCCTACACTGGAGCATTGAGCCTTCACAGGCCCAAGGACTTCCCCTCCCATTGATGACAGTTAAGGCAACATATGTCTGCTGCATATGCAGCTGGAGCCATGGGTCCCTACATGTATACTCTTTGGTTGGTGGTTTCATTCCTGTTGCCAAGAAGTCCTTGCTGCCAGGACCCTGGTATAGCTATCCCCTGAGAGGCTCTGGCAGAGCCAGACCAATACAGATGCGAATGCTCACAGCCAACTCTCCGACTGAGCACTGGGACCCCAATGGAGGAGTTAGCGGAAGGACTCAAAGGAGCAGAAGGGGATTGCAACCCCATAGAAAGAACAACAATATCAACCAACCAGACCCCCACCCCCTGCCAGAGTTCCCAAGAACTAAAGCCACTTTCCATGTGAGTTCTATATGGTTTTGGTTTTTGTTTTGTTTTTAATGCTGGAATTGAAAAGAGTTTAATAAAATCACTGGGTTACTGGCTTTATCCGGGGATAAACCTAGAAAAACAATCCTTAAGCCCCCGAGCAAATACTTCTATATAAGTCAGGGACTTTCACAAGTGCTTCCTGCAAAGTGCAGTTGGATTCACACTGAGTTCATTTATGAAGAAGGCTGGAAGAGCTCACAGCTTTGAGAGGTTTTAGGCCTTCATTTTCCTCTTACTTCCCCCTTATAGTTCTATACTAAAACTAAGTATTAATTTCAGAAGTAAAGGACTCAGAAATGCCCTCTATTGCTTATTATGCAGGATAATAAGTAACCTAACATGTACATGAGTGGCATCATCCTAACCTTACCATGGCTTCACATATCCTCAGCTACCCATTGTCTAAGAATGTTAAATCTGAAATTCCAGAAACATACTTTGTAGGTCTTTGCACATTGTTCTAAATGACATGCAGAAATCTCCAGATCATGTTGGATACAAATAACTAGTTTGTGCAGTGCACTTCCATATTTTATAGGCTACTGGCTTGTTGAGTCGCTTGGGAGCTACCTTCATTTTCAGATCCACTGGTTTGGTCCTTTAGCGTTTTGTCCAAATAACCTTTCATTTTATTTACATCCACCAGAAAACATAAGGGAGGCTGATGCTGTCAATTCACGTATGCCAAGGAAAAGCCATAAAATGGATGTTGAATGAGAAAGGAATCTAGAAGAAAGTGTAGTTTTATACATGGACTGTCTTAACTTTTAGGTATCCACTAGATTTTGAAATATATATTCCTCAAGGGCAGACTACTGTATATCAAATGTATGAATGATCTTAGGTTACCAGACTCTTCTAGGGGATACAATTATTAGATTAATAAAGTGTCAAGTAAGATAAACACGTTATGTGTATTCCTCATCATAAAGTTGCAGGTTCCATTTAAGTGTCTATAGGTTCTGTCATGTCATCTCCTCTCCCTACAAGCGTGGCCACTTCTTCCAGTGAGGCACAGGAGTTTCCGAATGTTATCAAGGGCCTTAAGTGTTGTGTTCCTTGCATTGCATATGCAGGGTGGAAAGGAGCAACATTCGTCTCCAGAGTCTTAGCTCTTAACTGTTGTCTTCTACCATTACTTTCTGAAATATTGTTGTAGTTAAATAAGAATTTAGGCATGCCTGTACAGACCCCCCCCCCCCCCCCCCCCCCGGGTGTTATTCCTAGAAGTTACCTGTAGATTGCAAACATGTTCCTGACTTATTTCTAGAAAAACACTGTGTGAGTAGGTGTGTGTGTGTGTGTGTGTGTGTGTGTATGTGTGTGTGTGTTTGTGTGCATGTATGTTCTTGTGTCTGGGGAGACATCTTTTATGCTTGTTTGTGGAAGCCAGACTTGAACCTTGGGTGTCACTCCTCAGGAGCCATTCATTTTGTTTCTTGAGAAACGGTCTTTCCCTAGCCAGGGGCTCATGGTTAGGCAGGCTTAGATGACAATAAGCCTCATGAATGCGCCTATTTTTACTTCCCTGGTACTGAGATTACAAGTCCACACTACCATGGCTGACTTTTTATATAGCTTCTGGGCATCAAACCCAGGTCTCCATGTTGGTATAGCAGATACTTTACTTCTTGAAAACATCTTCTCAGTAGATCTCAATATCAAATTCTGTGCTAACTGAGCTAAATGAGTTTTGCAATCAATGAAGCAAGAAGTTTACAAAGCATTCAGTTACACTGATAGGTTCTGATTTTTAACAACCAGACATTCAAGCACATATCTTATACCTGCTGCATCACGTGCTGAGAGGCGTCTTCAGTTGTGTATTTATTGACTATGAAAGGACGCAAAATGGAGTCCACAATTTTAATTAACTATCCCTCCTCTGGCATTTCATTGCTGGCTTTAGAAGTGATAGCTGGTGGCAGTCACCTGTCAGAATTGTTCTCTAAAGAATGCAAGATGGAGAAATGTTAAGGTTGTCTTGGTAATTAAAGAGGAGAGTCTGGGAAGAAATGGAAAAGGCTAATGAGTAATACATTAATAACATGGCCAGATAAGCAGAGGCTTCTAGCACTTATAGGTTAAACGTTTGAGCAGATAACAGGCCAGTTTAAACTTAAAAAGAAAAAGAAAGAAGCAAATCACTAACCTCAACTCATGTAATTTTTTATAATGCAGAAACAATGGCTTTCTCTTGGAAGCAAGCACTTCTGAGCCCCTGTATCACTTTACCTGAAGTAGTTTTGGAGGGTTTTCTATGAGTCTGAAGAGGTAAAGACACAAAGGTCAAAGATAATGGGTCCCCATCTAATACCAGACTTCTTTGCCAAGCACTTGGAGCACATTTTTCTCTGTCTGTTACGATAAAAATGGAGAGAATGTTATGTGCTTTAAACAGTTTCTGTATCAGATGCCCAATGGAAGGATGAGTTGAGGAGGCCAATTTATCCAGCAAATGTGCCCCTGCAAGTCAGGAATAATTACCTCCCTTGACATCTGAGGAACCTTTACTGCATCCCGCTGGATTATCTGTGGATAGTCCTTCCAAGTCATTCTCAGAGACCCGGCCATGGCAGGTGAGCTTCTTTATTTATTTCCACTTTTAGAACTTCACCTCTGTAGAATTCCTTTTGAGGCTGGCTTCCTGCATAATGAATGGAGATACAAACTGTGTGTTATTAGCAGGTATCTCTCCGCTGCAGGCACCGCCTGGAGAAGTTTGCCTCTTTTTGGCATGCAAGCCTCATTTATTTTCCTGTGCTTTCAACTATGGGCAGAGGCTGACCGGCTGCATTATTAAATTACCATTATTGCATTGTAATGTTCTGGCATGATCAAGGACTAAGCTGAAAGTTAGTGTTGCCTGGGAACCTGTTTTCCCCTTTCTCAAACTGCCCCATGTTTTGCCTGGTCTACAGCGAAAGGAATTCTCGCCAGTTGTGGTATCACTGTTAAATACAGGGAATGAATGTTCTACTGTTAAGTAGACTGTTCTGGTCTGGAGTCTATTGGACAATTCATGGTGTTATATGTCATTTATTTTTTTAGGGGATGGGAGGCACTTGACATTCAAAACTATTTGACATTTTAGAAGTTATAATGTCATTTAAAAAGCTATAATATCACTAATATACTTACATATAATTTATTTAGTTTACACAAGCTTTCAAAGGCTATCTATTCTCAGCAGAAATGCTTTTAATTAAAAATATTTGATTAAATTTAGTCCCTACTCTTCAGTTCTCTGTCTCCCCCCACACAATTCTTGATAATTGGCACAGCATTAGATATAATGAGGAAAGTCATTGTCGTAATATTTCTCTTTTAATAAAAAAATCAGTGCTAGTATATTTGAATATATATTTAGGTACTAAATAGATAGCTTAATGATTGAATGAGTTGTTGAATGAACATGTGGTTATATGACCCTCCCCCAGAAAACTTGTGTGTGATATCATATAAATACTTTCAACAACAAAATAGGTGCTTGAAAGTTTGTTTTTCTTTTTCAGTCACTGTCTAGGGACTCTACAGTTACCACCTTCCTCTGTCAAATGCAGGCCAGATTGGTCTTGAACTTAGCCAAAGACAACCCTAGACTTCTGATCCTGTAGCGTCCACCTCTTGAATTCTGCAGTTTATACAACCACTGCCAGTGGTTTCATGCAGTCGTGAGGATGGAACCCAGGGCCTTGAGCATGCTAGGCCAGCGCTCTGTCACCTCCACTCCAGCTCCAGTCTCAGCAGTAGTTCTCTAACTATCCTTGAGTCTCACTCCCTTGCCTGTCTCTACTTGAAAGCCTCCAGGAGCGTCTTGACCTTGTCATCAACGCCATTCACATTCCAGATTCTGTGGGTAAACCTTCTAAATCCTGCCCAAAGCTTTCCCCACACCCTGATTACTTTTCTACTCACCAGTGCTATGGTTGCTTGGCCCTGCAGTCTACCCTTGTCCTGAGTTTTGAACTTTTGAGTGCCTAGCTTAGAACTCTCTTTGTCTTCCCTGAGATGATTTCCGTTGTGTTTTATGTTGGTCTCGCTTGCTTGAAGTATTATTTTCCAGGGAGCTCTTTTCCTCTGCCACCAAGGGTTGTCACCACCAGCCAAGACAATGCTTCTCTTTGTATGCCTTTGACAGTTCATCAATAAAATAGAGTGGCATGTGGCTGCTTTCCCTTTTTTGCCAAGTCAGATGAAGTATTAGTGCTATGTAAATGGAAATGCCCCACCAGTTTAAGCTTTTCTTCCACAGATTTATCTTGACTCCTTTGATGCTGATGAGGCTCTCTTCTCATGCCCAAACACTTAATGTTTATTGTAGGCAAATACTCTGCTAAGTGGGGTTGACCCCATTTGATCTCTATATCCACTCTGTAGTGGATGCTGGTCCTTTCACCTACTTGATCGACAAGGGCAAGTTCAGTGTGCCCAAGAAACACAGACCTTTTGAATGGCAGCTGGGGTTTCACCTTAATTTGTGTGAACTTGATGGTCTGTAGGTGGTAGATAGCTATTGACTAGCAAGTAGTGGATTAATGTTAAGCCAGTACCTTGAGTATTTGAAAATGGTGCATTTTGTTGGCTATGTGTCCCATTTATCCTTCCCCCCTGCCCTGTGCTGTGGAGATTGTCTTCTGGATTTCATTACTGCATTCAGTGCTCTTTTCCCCCCTCACCATGTCCACATCCTTGAGGGTAATCTGCAGGTTACTCCATCTGGGTGTTTCATGTATCATTTGCTGTTTGCCCACCTACTAATCGACTCTCTACCTTTTATCAAGCAGGTACAACAGCAAACCCCTCAAAGCTGGCTACACTTTTGCCCTTCCTGTTTTGTACCAAGCATTTACATCTGTCACCTTTTTCTTTAAGCTTTCTAATGGAATTGAATGAGGAAATTAAAGACTGCTGTATTTCATGCGGTCCTGAAAATAGGAAGTATAACACCACTCACAGGCAAAGGGCATGATTCCAAGAAATGTGACTTAAAGCCATCTCCAAGGACTTTCACAGTGGGTTCTCTGTGTCTGGGTAAGGTGTCCCAGCCTCTAGACCTGTGACTGACTGAGTGCCTGGCTTGGAAACAACCTTCTGGACTTCACTTACATAAGTAAGTTTCTCTGCAGAGAAAGTCGTACATAATTTCATAAAATGAAAAATTATTTATATATAAACAGAAGAGGAAAACTTTACACAGAAACATAAAAATAAATGATGCTATACAGATTATCAGGTATTACAAAAGTGGTTTTGAAATACTACTGAATTTGTGCTTTCTCAATAAATTTTAGAAAGAGAGTACAAGAATTTCAAAAAAAAGAAAATTTATTTTGGTTCATTCTGTCAGAGGATGAAATGGCACCAGGGCTCTGTGCCTGGAATTTGAGGAATACTGGTAATCACTGGTAATGAGGTGGTTTGATATCAGCTGGGCTCTCACCTGGAGCACCTTCCTCCTCTTGGTTGTCTTTCCAGCTCTTCACTCTTCTCTTTCTCCTTACAATTACATGTGTTCTTTGACCATTGTATGCATATTTATAATGCATTCTGAATTCTCTTACCTTCCACCATCTCTTATTTTCTGTTTGCAGCTCTACTTGGCAACATGAACCTGGGAGAGCAGGGCCTAAAAATGAGGTGGACTAAAGTCTCATGCAATAGCAAACTTTATTCTGAGCTTCAAGCAGTTTCTTCTTCGAGGGTTAAGAAAAATCATTTGAGCAAGGGGTTCAACCACAAGGATAAGCCACATGGGGCAAAACCATGGTTTTCATAGAGGCACATGAACAGCAAGAGCTGAAGTGAACTTACTTCCAATCCACTATCCTGGGAGGCACATGAAAATATTCCAAGAGCAATTCTGTGGTTTTGGGAAAACTGAGATGACAAGACTCTTGTCTTGTTTTCTTGCGGTTTTCCTGCAAGTGCTCAGAGTTCCCCTCACAGGACTGTGTTCTGATATTTCCCAGTGCAGGTAACCAAAGAAGCTTCCTGTCCCAGGCTGTGCCACACCCAGAAGCTGGTTCTCTCATAGTTCTCTCCCAGTCTTCTGGAGCTTACTTTTTTTTCCCCTCTGGGTCCCTCTCCCTTGATGGTATCAAGACCTAGAGTGGGTGATTTAAGTCTTGTTTGGGGCTGAGCCTTGAACCCGCTCTTTATTCTCTTCACTTATGCTAGTCCCTTCTCAAGGCTCCTGACATTTCCTCCCCTACTCATGGCCTCTCTCCGTTAATGTTTTAAACTCTTTTCATTAACATATCTTAATCATTCATCTCCCAAACTGTGTTACGTTTCTCTCTCCACACTGAGATTGCACTGCAGTCCATTCTTCTAGAACACCACGTCTAATAAGAACTCATTGCATGCTGAATCAAATGAATTTGAGCCAAATAAGGCCAATGTGATTTTTTTCACTAAGGATATGATTTACAACAATAGTGTGTGTGTGTGTGTGTGTGTGTGTGTGTGTGTGTGTGTGTGTGTGTGTGTGTTTGGGATCTCATTTTATATCTTTACTTTTTGTTTTCATAGAAATTTCATTCTAAAAATACATTATATACTATATAGATAATTTCCATTAATAACAAGCAGCATACATGATATATATACTAGACAATGATATACAACAACTAATATGTATTTTATATAGCAATAACAATATGCTAGGTAAAGTTAAGTGGTACAGGGAAAGTAGACCAGATGCATTTATTAGGAGTGGCTAATGAATCTTTCTCTAGTGAGGTAACATCTGGGGACAGGTGAAGTGAAGAAGGGATGCCTAGGAAGATAGCAGTGAGTCCTCCAGCAAGTAGTACCAGCAAGGCTGGAGGATCTGAGTTGACAGCCTGCTTGACAGAAGCTAAAGTGGGGAGGAGAAGGAAACAGCGGAGCTGCAGAGCCGACAGGATTGTATTATGTAGGCCTTGCCAGCCCATTTTGACTGTGATAGAAACCTCTGAAAGCCTGGAGGAAAAGGAGTGATGTGATCTGATTCATAATTTAAAATTTTTACTTTAGCTGTTGTGTGTAGAAAGGACTGAAAGAGATGAGAAGAGAGGTAAAGTGTCAGGAAGCTCTGACTATATGCCAGGGAAGTGAGCCTGGGCTGAAGCTTTGTGACCCGGGCAACCACACCAGAAGGTCAAGGCTGCGCAGAGATTTTGAGGGAGAATCATTGGTGTCACGCTTTCTAATGCATTTGTTGTCGTACAATGCATCCAAGGCAGCACTCATCATGGGCATTTATTTTCATTTCAGTATTCTATTTAAGACTTATACTTTGTTTCAGTTTATTCTTTTTTTTGGAGGTCCTTTAAGATGACACTTAATGACTAATTAGTCAGTATAAACCAGACTTCTATCTGGGGCAAGAATGTGTTCCTATGACAAATTTATTTATTCATCTTCTTCCAAAGCAATTGAATTTCTGTATTTATTGTCCAATATCTGAAATGTTGTCAGCCCTCCAAATGACTACTGAGAAGGTAGGATATTTCTGTGTGCTATTCTAATTTTGTATTGCCTTATTTTTAATACCCTCATCTCCACTTCGTATTACAAACTTCATCAGACTGCTGTGTGCTATTATAGCTGTCGTCACCATGGGGAGAAAATGACTAATTGAAGCTGCTTATTGATATAATAGAGCAGGTTGTGACACTTGGCAAGAATGTTGGAACGATGGGCTCCAGCTGATGTTATGTAAAAATATTCAGCCATGAAATATGCACTTGCGAATGGCTTTTTGAAGACGTCTGCAGAATGCAAATAATCCATGTTCTAAGGAAATCTGCAAATTAAAGATGTCTGATCAGTTAGCTCTATAGAAGAGTGGGGATGCAGTGTGAAATGGGTCAGGGAATGGCCTCAAACTTGTAACAATCATACTAATTATCAATTATAATTATTATTAATGCTTATACTAAGTAGCAAAAAGAAAAAGATTCTGCCCTCATCCTACGAGAGAATGAAGGCATCATTTAACAGAAAGTGGATGATAAACCTGTGATAATTTGGGGATTTGTTCTTTAGTGGGTATGTTGGCAGCATGAAAAAGATCATTCATTTCTTTGTTGTCTTTGGAAATTCTGTTCCTTGTAAATGTTGAAATACATATATGCCTTGACCTCCCTATTGCATTTTGTTATCATTTGTCTTAGAAATATTAGCATGTATGTTCACAAGAATCTATGCACAACAAATATTTATTATAGCATTGCATTTACAAACACATAATTTAAGACAGTATAAGTATCCAAGATATAGGGGATTCGGTGAATAAATTATTTGATACCTGTACTTTATAGTCTATGTGATACAATTAAGCTATCACAAAGAATATGCCTATGTAGCACCATCTTTCTGCTACTGAGTTAAAAAAAATGAATGGATAACAGATGCTATTATTTGTGGTCACAGATTTTAAGGATAAGACATGCTTATGTATGTGTGGACTGAACACCATACACTAGATCACATCAGCAGCAGGAAACACATTTTCTAGTGTATTCTGTAATATATATCTTTCATACGCATATAACTTATTTGAAAACTATAAGGTAAAAAACTTTAAGTAATAACATATTTTCCTTTTGTCCTTGGATGTACAGAGGTCTTTGGTTCCTTCTAGGCTGTTCTGTACCTGATTTTGTTCTAAGAATAGCCCTTGGTATGGGATTTCATATCATCTATTAGAATACCTCTTGTTAGGCTAACCTTACAGTTTTATTGAGTTGGAAACTCCCCTTCTTTCATAATGTTATGACTGCAGAATATAGCTGAGCACTTTGTTCCAAGGTCCCTATACTTCATATCCAGAATTACTCTTTAAAAACTTGTTTGAAAAAATGGCAAAGTTATCAATCCCACTGACTCTAACCTTCTAATAGCTGCACTTATGAAAATGCTAAGAATCAAGCATTCTTTTTTAACAACAAACAGAAATTAAACTCTAGTAATGTTATGTATTATGAACTTTTTAAAAAGCCCATCATACCCCCAACTATGTAAACAGCCGTGGTTTGAAATATACAGCCCAAAGCTGTGTCACTCTCTGCTATTGTGGGTGGCGCCACAAGACCCCAAGAACAATGCTTAAATTGTGTTAATCACCATTACAGGAAGCGCCATGTGGTGATGTTCATAAATCCTATTGCTCATATTGTGTTTTGAGGTAAGGGGGCGGCAAAAGAGTCAGAAGAAAAATACACTTCTAAAAAAGTTAAATAACAACTTGCAAATTCCATTCTCTGCTGCTGCAAAAGCAACTCATTAAGCGCAGATCTGCACTGAAGCACCTGAGGGGTATGAACTATGTAGTGTAATCAGAGCTTATTTTCCTGTGGTGGAGACTGAAATTTATACGTTCCTTCTAAGCAGCACCTTCCGTTCCATTGTTATGTTCTAACAGAGACGGAAATTTACAAGTTGCTGCTTTAACAACACCAGAAGCACTAGTTCCCAAACAGAGAAGGCAAAGTTTACAAGCTGCTATTCTACAACCCCAGCCAACAGTTTTGTTTGTTTTCCTGTTCCCCTACCAGGTGTAGTAAAATTTATAAGATTAGTGAGAAATTCTCCATTATTAATACTAGGTTATGTTACTGGTGGGGATTCTGCAAATGTCCTATGAACATTATCTGAAGAGAGGAGTAATGGTAGATGTCATGAGGCAGGAACTTCTTTCAGACACATTGAACTTATAATTACCATGGAAGAAATGCAGAGATCATTCCTGGCCATGTGTCCTGAGGAGCCCACTGCTGTGGCTTCCTGACTCTGGCGTACTTTGTATGTGCCTGGCTGGGTCTACTATGGAAATCCATTCACCTTCCCTTACTGTACAGAGCTTATTCCATGAACCTTCACCTTCTCTTCCATTCTCTTCTCAGAACCTGGGGAGTAATTACTGTGTGCACAATGAATTAAATGGATGGTTCATAGCCTTACGACATAATTTCTGCTATTATCTTGCCCCAATACCGAAATATTTTATTTGTTTAGTATCATCTTGTTATTAGAGTTTCAGGATATGTACCCTGTTTCAGTGATTATATTATTTTAAGCTCCTTGAGGGGAGATAGCCTGCTTTAAATTTTCTTGTGTTCCCATTGGGGGCATGCATGTAGCTGTGTAATTGGAACCAAAAAGCTATTTAGCCACTCAACAGAACAGAAGAAAAAGGGAAAGTAACATTTGTCTTAGTCAGGGTTTCTATTCCTGCACAAACATCATATCCAAGATGCAGGTTGGCGAGGAAAAGGTTTATTCAGCTTACACTTTCCACCTTGCTGTTCATCATCAAAGGAAGTCAGGACTGGAACTCAAGCAGGTCAGGAAGCAGGAGCTGCAGCAGAGGCCATGGAGGGATGTCACTTACTGGCTTGCTTCCCCTGGCTTGCTCAGCTTGCTTTCTTATAGAACTCAAGACTACCAGCCCAGGGATGGTACCACCCACAATGGACCCTCCCACCCTTGATCATTAATTGAGGAAATACCTTACAGCTGGATCTCATGGAGGCATTTTCTCATAGAAGGTCTGCAAAGACACTGTCAATCAGAGCCCTTTCTTCCTCTATGTAGTTTGAAGGTGTGTTTCCACCAAGAGAGGAAATTGCTTCCCTACTCTTGACTTTTGACTACCTTTCTCTTCTCTTCTCTTCTCTTCTCTTCTCTTCTCTTCTCTTCTCTT
>NW_021620456.1:1062188-1064897 GCF_004785775.1 Grammomys surdaster | reverse complement strand
CTCTTCTCTTCTCTTCTCTTCTCTTCTCTTCTCTTCTCTTCTCTTCTTCTCTTCTCTTCTCCTATCTCTCCCTCCCCCACCCTCTGTGTGTGTGTGTGTGTGTGTGTATCTGTTTCTGTCTCTGTTCCCCCTCCGTCTCTCTTTCTTTTTTTTTTTACTGAGACAGACTTTCACCATATAGCTTTTATTGACTGCCCTGGAGCTCACTATATAAATGGGTTGTCCTCAAACTCACAAAGGTCTGCCTGCCTCTGACTCCTAAGTGCCGGGAACAAAGGTATGTACCATTTTGCCTCTCCCTTTGGCTGGCTTTACATGTTTGGTCAATGGCTAGTGGCTGAAAGGCACTACTTCTATGTCTGAGACTATATCTTCAGGTAGAAATTTCTGAGATTTCACTCTTCTTATTTCATAGAGCTTTCCTGTAAAGAAATGTGACCATTTTGTAGGATATAAGCCATTGGGATAAAAGTCTTCAAGAACACAGAGACATGAAGAGGAGGAGCCCAGCAAGGCCAGGCCAGGGTTGGTGAGCACAAGAAAGCCAACTTATAAGCCAGCTCCAGGTAAATTATGAGGTCAATGATGAGGTCAGCAGCAAGTCATCCTGTAAAATGCTGCCCATTAGGCGTGTGACATCATGGTGTGAATGCTGCATCTTCCCATTCATGCTTTGCACACTTGTTTCCCTGGCTGGTGACTAATGATGTTGTTCATGGGATGCAAGGCATAGAGCCTTTAGAAACTGGGTCAGCCTGGGAGAACTGGGGTACTAGACTATTATCATGGCTCATTGTTTCTCACTAGAGAAATTTCTAGACCTTTACCAGCTGACCGAGGCACTAGAAGGAATCTGTATCACAAACTTCACCAAGTATCCTCTATCTCTCATTCATTCTTCTGTGGATCCATCCCCCCAACACTTCCTACCTAGGAACAAAGACCTGCTCCTCTGTTTAGTCATTTCTCTAAACACTCTATTCTCTTTGACAAGCTACGCAAAGCCAGATACTAATCTAAACTGTGGGCACCACTCGTTGCTGGGTACTCCCAGCATGTATCCACAATGCACAGATTTAATAAAGGTTTGTTTTCCTGTAGTTAATCTGTCATGTGTCAGTCTAACTTAAGGGGCCCCAGTTGAGGCATCTAGGATGGTAAAGGGAAAAGGGCCTAACTCAGATCATACACTTATAGACACAAGTAGTCACTGTTGTTAATCGTCATTATAAATGACTGACATCAGACATTCATCTTGGTTAAATGTGCCTTGGGCCTGGGAGCATACAGTTACTCTTACCTGGTGGATAGGGAAGGTCCTTTTATGAGTTCATCCAATGCCTTTATGTGAATAGAGGGAAGGCAGAAATTTTTCTTGCATTTGTTCCTTTCAAATCCCTACAAGTTCACAGTAACCCTTAATGGATATTGACAAACTTTGGGGTGAAATCTTCTGGTGCTCTTTGTTCTTATATTCAGTTAACATAAAGTGACCTCTAAAAACCACATGTGTCAAAGACTGTTCTCAGAGTTGGTCCAGTCTTTGAGAGATAATAGGATCATGAGGGTTCTAGTCTAATTATTGGATGAACCCACTGATGAATTCATAGTCTTATGATATTATTTGGACGTGATGGACATTTTCAGAGTTGTGGATCAAAGGATGACAGAAGTAGGCCATGGGGTATCCTTAGAGAACATAGTTTTTCCTGACATTCTGCTTATTTCTCTTTGCTTCTTGACTACAGTGGGGTGAGGTGCTATGCTTGCCCATGCCCTTCAGTATAATGCGGAGCCTTCTTACCTTGCACCTAAAACAATAGAGCCAAGCAAAGGTTAATCAAGACCTCTGCTACCTTGAGTCAAAGTAAATCATTCCTTTAAGCTGTTCCTTTGGGTACTTGTCACAGTGATCAAGTGCTGGCTGATACATATGCATATCCTTATCTAGTCTTTATAACAGTAGCCTTTCTTGTTCACAAAAGAGGAAATGTGCTCAAAGATATTGAGTTAGCAGCCTAGTAGGTAAATCAGAATTTAATTTCAAGTCTGATTCAGTTCCATAGTACAGGTAGATATCTGTTTGGACATTTTTCGTTTGTCATTATTATCAAAACAGAAACCTATCCTTCTTTTAAAACTTTTTTTTTTCAGACAAGGTTTCTCTGTGTAGTTCTGGCTGTCCTAGAACTCACTCTGTAGACCAGGCTGGCCTCAAACTCAGAAATCTGCCTTCCTCTGCCTCCCAAGCGCTGGGATTAAAGGCGTGCGCCACCACCGCCTGGCTCAGAAACCTATCCTTCTTGAACTCCAGGACTCCGGGTGGCATGTACTGGGGCTTGGGTTCTCTTCTGTCTATTTGCTTATTCTCATTCTAAAACTAAGAGTAGTGGTGCAGTGCAGTCATGTAGTTGCTTTTGGGAGTTCCTAGCACTCATAGTTTTTGCACACATATGTGTAAAGGTAGAAACAACATTGAATGTCATTAGTTGGAAGGTTTAATTTTCTTATAGACACCTTTATATAATTACTGTCAGCATTTTTTAGAATTACTGTCAGTGATCATTTTTAAAAGTGCTGATGTAAGGGAGATATTCACCAGAATAAGTAAAGATTATTTTTTTTAATTTGAATTGTTTATTTGTTTTCAATATGCAAAACCAATCCCTCTCTCTCTCTCTCTCTCTCTCTCTCTCTCTCTCTCTCTCT
>NW_021620456.1:1022093-1062088 GCF_004785775.1 Grammomys surdaster | reverse complement strand
CTCTCTCTCTCTCTCTCTCTCTCTCTCTCTCTCTCTCTTTCTGCTCCAAACTTACTGGTTCACTCTGTGGCATTCATCAGACAGAAGCCCCTAGTGTTAGAGGCTTTAATCAGAACATCTCAAAATAAAACTTTAAAAACTGTCTTTTTAAAAGACCCTGATATGAGACCTATTTTGAAATTAGACTCTAGGACATCTCTTCCTTGTTGGCTTTGAAGGACTCTCCCATGTTCTCTTGAAAGTTAAAGAAATTGGCAGTGTTAGAAATAGAGATGCTCTGTGTGGTTCAAACCAGTCAAAACCAGTGCACTGCAGAAAGCTCCCCTGTGACCACTGGATTTACTGAAGCTACCTGGGCATCCAATGGCATGTTTGCTTAGCTCTCAAAATCCATTACTGTGCACTGGGTAATGTTTTAAATAATGTGAAAGTGGTGTGTGTGTGTGTGTGTGTACATGTGTGTAACCCATTGACACCTCCAATAAGGAATGAATACTTTATGGTGTGGAGAAATTGAAAACACATATTTGGGGAATGAATAACATATAAAAGGTGCCTTGTAAGATCTTTCAGGTTCACCTTTAATGGAGGATCATTTGCTTCTGTCATTTTTGATGAAGTTGGAATAAATGTTATTGTCCTCTTAATCTAAGGAGGGAGCTGACTTGGGTTACTGACAGGCCTTTTCTGAGATCTGAATAATTAAGAACTAGCAGTGTTTTTCTAAAAAAAAAAAAAAGTATCCATTCATTTTTCCACTGCCTGCTGTTCTTAAACACAAGAACTGATAGCTTCCTGGTAAAAAAAGAGATTTCCTTTGCCATTTTGAATGAATCATATTCAAGACAAATGTTTCACTTTAGTTTCCTGATCTTTTGGAAATGAAATATTTTCTTTCTTTTAAGATAAATATCTAACTTTCTCTGACAAATTTAAGTAGTGTCAAAATACAAAATGGTAACAAATTTCATTTAATGATCTCCTTTGGCTTTATTTTGATCTAAAATCTGGGTAACATTTCATTCCATGTAACAGAAGAGACACTTCAATAAGCTGGTTTATAGACATTGAAGTACTAATCTGACCATAGCAGAAGGATGAGCAAATGGCTTACTTCAGGTTCATTTCCTTACAGAGAGGGGACAGACAGATTGCTGGCTAACATCAGGTCATGTCAGCTCTACCGTTCCTTTGTTTACTTCAGCATTATCACCTTGTAGACTTGGCCATTACTCCTGTTGATTTTGTGGAGAGCCAGGTGACAACAGCTTTGATTTTCAACTGTGGAACTCTTCTCTTTGGCTTTTAACCTGGTATTTTTGGACCTAATGTAGGAACTTAGATCATAGCAGTAGTCTGGTATCATTTTATTTAATAGTGATCTCATAGGAACTATTCGTAAGAGCAAAGTTTAATTTTTTTCTGTATTCTCTGGACATTTATGTATAAAAATTTATAAAAGTATATGGAAGAAAACCGAATCCTTGTTGGGTTTTGTAATTCCAGTCAGAAAAATCAGAATATTGTTTATGTTTTATTGTTTTTTTTTCAAGTTACCTTCTAAATTAGCTTTGAGGAAATATTTTCCAAAATCAGGGTGCTGTTTTCTTGTATGGTATAACATATAGCCATTGATAACATGCCCATCCTTGTATAAACAACCCTGATGGAATTCACTGAACTGGATCATCTTAAAAGAAAAGAGCATGAAAGTAAAGAGGCACATCGGGGTGCTGGTTGGAAAGAACAACTGTGGGAGTTAATCAGTAGATGTGGACGTAGTGGACATAGATGGATATCATTGAAATATATTATGTGTAGGTGTGAAATAAAAACAGAGAGGTTAAAAAATGCAGTGAAATAGCCCAAGGAGTTTTAATCTTCAAGAGGATAAGACACTGATACCTGAAAAACAAGGCTAGCTCTTGTCTTTGAGAAAATCTACCAGAATAGAAATGAAATAGCAAAATGAGAAAAGAGAAAGAGAAAAGAAGGAGGAGAAAGGAAAGCTAGTAAGCAAAACTAACATGTGTTATTAAATAAAGAGGGAGGAAAGGTTAAAGGGCAAGAGCTAATGGGGTTCTAGAGTCTTAATACAATCTCTTTGGATTTTTGGTCTCAGCCCCAAGTTTCTCAGCCTTCTTTGCCCTGCCTCCAAGATGTTCCCACAGTCCTGCATGGTCCTTTGAGAGGTTAGGGCATGGAGGCAGGTCATCCCTCTGGGATGCCTTTTAGAAATCCATTTACATACTGACCCCACCCCAAGCAGTCCTTGCTTTATGTCTATGTTTCCTGGAAGACTCTAGCTCCAATGAGGTTTTTACTGTCACTAAATACTACATGTAGTTCACATGTATACGATACAACATTTCTTAATTCAGTCGAAAGCAGTGATTCTCAACCTTCCTAATTCTGTGACCCCTAAGTATAGTTCCTCATGTTGTGGTAACCCCCAACTGTAAAATTATTCTGTTGCTACTTCATAATTGCAATTTTCCTACCACTATGAATCATAACATAAATATCTGATATACAGAATATCTGATATGCAATCCACATATTGAGAACCACTGGTCTTGAGGAGTTCTTGAGAGCTGGTTGCAGTATAAAGGTCCATAACACTTTCATTGAGTTTCTTGACTATGTGATTCTTCAGCCACTGACACTGCTGAGGTCTTAAAATGCGGTGGTCTACGGCTACTTTAGTAGAATGCTCAGGAGAAGGGGCTCTCTCTTTTGCATGCAAATTTTAGTAAATGTCTGTTACTGAGAGTCTGAGTCTTTCTGTCTAAGCATTCCCCTGTTTACTTCCTCTCACATAGCAGTACGAGTGTCCCAAACATTGCTGATTCCTCTGGGGAAGATGGTAACTTTCCCTTTCTGCTTTTTAAAGTTTCCTAATTTGCTTGGTTATTATACTAGAAATTTTCAGGAGTCATTCACCTCTTCCAATGGTAGTGATCTGATGGCCCAAGTTTATTCCCTGGAGATTCTAACAGACTGTGCCTAAGTATCAGCTGCCATCTTGGATACCTTAATTATCTTTTAAAATCCTTTATGTATCCCTGTCATTCACTTCCTCTGTGGAATGGGAGATGTATATTTCCATATATGGAAGAATCTGTATATACCAAGCACTACTTAACAACGCTGCATTATATGCTGTCAGCATATCAGAAATGTAAACATGTTATCATTTCATAATGAGTATACTCATTCAGTATGGCAGCTGCCATTAAAAATCACCTGCTGTTATAGAGAATGCAAAGGCTGTAATTTCTTTGCTGAGAATATGAGCAAAGGTGTGTGGCAATAATTAAAATCACATTTAGAAAGTAAGAAGAGGCAAAATCAGAAATATTTGGATGCCTGAGTCTCTTATGTGTAGAGGAACCGTCTTACTCACGTTTTCTGTCTCTGACAGCTCTGTAAAGTGCCTTCCACATTTCCGGGGTTAAGTGAAGAAGCTGGTGAGTGACTGAGTGAAAGGCTTCTTATTACAGCTTTTCTTTGTTGCCTTGAATTTTCAAGCTTCAGCTCTAGTTAGAATTTCAGAATCTCCGCTGGTCCTTTTTACTTCATAGGAGACATCTTTCTATATCTTCCTTAAAAACCAACTGATCTTTTCTCTTTTAACCTTTGATTCCTGACATTTCCCTTTCCATTTCTCACTTTCTTTTTAGTGCAACTGCCTTTGTCTGTGTCTGCTGCTCTGCCTAGCATCCCATGCCTTTCCGCCATTCTGTGACTTCCCTCTGTTTGAGCTACTGTTCCTGAGCTGGCTATTCCTTTGAGTTAAAGAGCGTACCCCATTGTGCTATTGTGAAAGAAAACTGATTAATTGACTAATGGTATAATTTCTGATGTGTCAGGGGGGTTGGGAGGACTACCAACTGAAGAAATGGACCAGTTTACAATACCATCTTCAACACAGCCTAAACCTCAAAGCACTTGCGTTTTTGTCCTGCTTTCTTTGATTTATTTTGTATAAAATATATGTACATTGATGTCTCTACTTTGCTTATTTTTTTCTACTTAAAAATAATACTTCAAATAATCCTATTTTTAGATTCTATGTTTACAAAATTTTAACAGAACCCACTCCAATCCCAGAGCCCCACTTTTTTCTTTGGTTTCTACTTAATCCTATTTCCAGTGCAGGAGAAAGAACTAACCAGGACCACAGGAATGCTCCACAGCTAAGTGGGACACAGAGCTCTATCAGATATGAATAGTCACTGGGATGTGGTTAATATGCTTATGCTGTCTGGTTGAAGTATTGTTTACTTCAAGAGTAGAGCAGTAGGCTTGGATAATGGATCCTAATATAAACATTTTAAGTTCAAATCCCAGCCACCAGGAAGTGAGATGGCACACCAGAACTTGGGAGGTAGAGACAGGAAGAACAGGGGGTTCAATGTCATCCTTACTACATGGTGAGTTTAAGGCCAGACTGAATTTCACAAGGCCCACCTCAAAGAACAATGTAGAAGCCAAACTCCAAGGTTGGTAAGATGACTCAGAACACAAAGGACTTGCCATATAGGCTTACTGACCTGAGTTTGATGCCTAGTGGATAGAAAGAACTAATTCTATAAAGTTATCCTCTGAGCTCCATGAGCATTTTGTGGCACATATGCCCTCCCTAGCATTACATGTATGAGTGCACATAGGGACTCTTGTTTGTGCATACATACACACACACACACACACACACACACACAGATACAGACACACATATACGTATACGTACTGGTAATAAATGAAATTTAAAACAAAATAGAAGAACATAAACAAAAACAGGAACCTCAGAGCCACCCAAATGAAGGCTTATGCAAATTATGTTGTCCCAAGAAAGTGTGTTTTTCTTGTCTGCAGAAAAGAAGCATTGTTAGTCTTGATCAAGTAGTTATCATAAGTGTTAAATGAGTTAATACTGCATGCCTCACTAAGAGGGCCGTGCACTCTATTTAAGTTATTCTCAACAGATAAGGAACATTAAATTAAAGAACATTGAGGGAAGAGAACAGCTCCTCAAACACTGGCATAAGGATTTAGCTATTAACATTTTCTCACAACTATCTATTGGCTTCTAGTTTCTCACTTATATACCTTTAAAAGCATTTCTATTGGAGTTGTAGATGTCCCATGGCATTTAGCTTTATATTTCTCAAATTTAATAATGCAACCATGCTATAGGCCCAAGAACCTTAACAGGAATATATGTGTTACCATTCCTTTTAGGCTCTACCCAACAGTTACCTAGCAACAGCCAGGTAGGCCTGACTTGCTATAAAAAGAACTCATTGGTCTCTCTTTGCTCTCTGTGACTTTCTTCTCTCTCTGATGCCTTTCTCCTTCTCTCCCCTTCCCCTTCCCCTGTCTCTCTCCATATGTTCCAGCTAGCCTCTTCCTTCCCACCCTCTCTTTTGTAAGGGTCCCTGATTCCCTGAATAATGATGCCCTGGACTCAAATAGCATGTAAACGTAAAGAGGGTTTTATTCTGCAAAAGTCCAGCACGCTGGGTTCCAAGATGGAGACCACTAAAATGAACTTGCAGGCCTGATTTAAACCATGTTAGGGGAATTCTGAGGTAGGTTACCTCTATCTTAATCTGTTGAGTCCATCTTTAGGGACATTTTAGAACCATTACAAGGGCATGGGGTTTGGAAACTGTTTCTGGGGAAGAATAGACGCTATTGCTGAAGAAGTCTGAAAACTGTTGCTGACCCATTGCCCTTGCCTCAGGCCAGGCCAGGTGTCACGGCAGCTTCTGATGGCAGGTCAGTTTCTGACTAGCTGCCTAAATCCTAAGGATTTTTCTAGTAATTGACTTGCCCAGTCTTAGGCATAGTCTCCTGAACTGTCAACTTGAAGCCTGTCATGGAATCAGCCTAGATCCCACCCCCTCACCCCCATCTCTTTCTCTCCTCTGCCCCATCTCTCTGCCTACTGAGGCAACCTCTTCAACCTCAAGGGTTCTACAAAACATATCCTTGGTTTTACAATATGACCTAACACATTGGCAACTTCTGCTTATGATTTTTACACTTTGCAAAGTCTCTCTTTGTGTGTGTGTGTGTGTGTGTGTGTGTGGGTGTGTGTTTCCTAAAACAACCTCAACAAGCAGTATACCACTCACTTTGTCCTCTTGTCTTGTTGTCTCTTTGGACTTTATACATGTGATCTTCACTAAAGGCAGAATAGCTCTGCTTTGGACTTTTTAAAGCTACAGTAATCTCCCTCCAGTTACTTGTCATTAGTTAATCTGTATTTTAGGACAGGGTCTTTTATAGTGCTATGTAGTGTGGGATCTAGTCAGTTACTTCCTAATGAGTAGTTTAAACACTTGTGGTCAAAATACTAGCTAGGTGATGTGGCCTACCTGACGAGTCATATCTTATTCAGTTCTGTCAGTACTGGTAAAGATGCTCATTCCCTTGAAACTGATACTGTCCAGATTGCTTAATTTTTATAGCTTGTTGTTGTTAATGTTTTCTATTGGTGTATATTATCATTTGGTATTTGGTCTACAAATAAGCAAGGTTATCCGTGTGGTGTTAATTTAAGATACACTCTCTTCCCTAAGGAGTGTTGGTCATTTTTGTCCAGGGATGCCTTTTTATCTTTAGTATGTTTAAACAGTTCTCCATGGAGAGTCCTTGGAATAACAAAGAGTTTTATTCTTAACTTTCATAGAGTCAGATATTTCTCAAGAAACTTTGCACAATTCATACATAGACAATTGTTCTCCTATCAATTAAAGCAAAATATAATTACTTACTTCTAGAAGATAGATTCATATACATAAATAAGCAACTGATGTCTAGTATCAAAGTAGTTTTTCTGTGTTCCAGTTCCATATTTGTATCTTTGGTCCTGCAGTGAGAATACACTGGATTGATTCATTTGTTCTGTTCTATCGCACACAGAAAGGAGTTTCTGATTACCATACCAATGCCAACAATCAACTTCCTAAGTAAAGTTCAAGATTTGTTTGCACATGGTTTTGTTTTAGTATTCCACTAAGGCTATATGTTCATGATACTAGATTCTGAAGTTACTTGAATTCATTTACTTCTCTATGGCTATTTACAATATATTGTTGGGATTATCTATTTTCTTGCTTTTATGAAAGCTTAGGGTTCTTTTATTTTAAAAATTGGAGTCCATGAGACTTTTCATGATTCAAAAAAAAGTAAAAATTATTCTTAGCCTTTTACTCTCTATAGCAAACATTTACATTAATTTCTGATGTATTCTTTTTGAAGAGACTCAATTGTTTTTATTTTATTTGTTTATGTGAGTGTCTGCATGTAATGAATATACACCATGTGCATGCCTGATGCCCATGAAGGCCAGAAGAAATTGCCAGATGTTATCCAACTGGAGTTTTGGATGGTTATATGAGTGCTGGAAGCTGAACTTGAGCCATATGCAAAACCAACCAGTGCTTTTAACTGCTAAGCCATCTCTTCAGCCAGATTTTATTCTTTATATATTCAACTTTATCCACAGCAAATAAACATATACATATATTTACTTACTCTTATGCAGAATATAAAATGTCATCCATATTATTTTCTCAGTTTAACTTTTTTTCAGGCAATCATCCATCTTATGTTATAAAGACCTTCTTCATCCCTTATTAGAGCTCAATAGTACTTGTCATGTGAATATACAAAAATTATAATGCAGATGACACTGAAATTCTTGCCAGTGTTTTGCTGTTAGAAAAACTGCCAACATGAATAGGTTGTGTCTGTATCTTTCCATATGGTTTACAGTTTATGTTCAGGATGAATTCTTATCACTGATATTGCTGTAAATATTTAGATGTGAAGTGGATAAGCATAAATGGATGTAGCTGATGCTAATTTTTCTCTCATGTAGGTTGTTGCCTTTGTATTTTGTCTAGTAACACAGGAAAGGGGCTCTTGTTGTAGAGGAATCATAGGCAAGCTTTTGAGCTCTTATAAACGGTGTAGGCAGGAAATAGTGTCTCTTTAACACTAATGAAAACATTTAAAATGCTAAACAAAGGCCTATTGGGGGAAAAAGTGAAAGAAGGAGAAAGAATGAAGGAAGACAGGGAAAAGAAATGTAAAACAAATTAATGTTGTGAAATTCAATAATTTAAGTTGACGATATTTACAAAGGGATTCTAGCCTGAGTATCGGAAACACAGTTCTGGTAGGCCTTGCCTTTCTCTCCCATCCACTCAAAACCATTAGATTACATTCCTAAAGCTAATCACCAAGGTCTGTTCTCTTGTTAGGCCACTTCCTTCTCCTGGTCCTCCTCCAAGGTCCAGCTATCAAAGCATTGATGTCCAGAAATCAAAAGTCTCCTTTGGTTCACCTAATTAACATGCCCAATTAAAATTAAACACCTTATCCTAATATGAGGTTTCCCCTTTTACCTTTATAACTTGCCATTTTCCTATGGGCTGTCTCCTCTCTATCCACAGTCAGTTCTTTGTTTGCCTACTCCCAGACAAATATTCCTTCCTCCTTCTCTCTTTTCCTTTCCCCTCTTCCTTATCCTCTATCTCCTGTCTTTATCTCTTTTTCTCTGCCTTCTGTCCCTCTATGGCAAATAAATCTTCTTTGTGCTGAGAACTTGGTCTTAGGGTATCCCTACAATTTAAGATCTGCATTTTATGATCAGAAAATGTTCCACACAGCATTTCTCCCAATTAAAATCATCATAAACAAAAGCACAAGCTTTGAAAATACTACATTGATGACTTTATGAGTAAACACAGGAAGGTAAGATTATAATGAATTCTAGTTTCAATGTAGATACAACACTCATAAATGAAGTGAATTATAATACAGCAACATTTCAATTTTAAGTATCTTCAGCTACGTTAATGTTATACATGCAAGGAAAAAAACCCTTAAAATACATAAAAAACATGTGACTATCTATGACTGTAATATAATCTTGAGTATGACTCTACAGAATTAGTCTTTATTTAACTGTGATGTGGTACTTTGTCCACTATGATGTTTTGTATTAGCATTTCTTCTCTCTTTTCAAATTCTTTTCAAGACTGGGTTTCTCTAGCCATAGCTGTCCTAGAACTTGTTCTGTAGACCAACCAGGCTGGCCTTCAATTTACAGAGTTTCACCTGCCTCTACCTCCCAAGTGCTGGGATTAAAGGCATGTGGCTCGACCTCTTGGCTAATATGAAGTCTTAAAAAGCATTCCCCTTATGGACTATTGATTAATGAGACAGGATATTCTTCCATGTTGTACTTCATTCTCCTTGCCCTAACTCTGTCCCTGAGTCCCCATCACTCTGCCTGTTGATCAAGTTGGATGAGCTTGGAGTAAGATATGTAGACAAAGACAGGACTTATGGTAAGGGCTTTCTTTCCTTACAGGGCATGTTTGTTGCAGTACTCTGGGATCCCAACACTACACCCCCACTTCCTCTGGCTTGCCACAGGGCTTTCCCAGATCGTTGAACAGGTTCTCACTTGGGCAGAACAGCTGTTGAGAGCCAAGGATGTGGGGAAAACTACCATAAGGCTTGCTGCTTATTGTGGGAGTTTGCTGGTGCTCAGAGAGACTTCCCCTTCATATATTTGATTTGCTTCATGACACTGCTTATGATATACCTTTCCTCTAGCCCTGCCATGCCATGCCATTTCTAAATCATCCTGTGCCACTCAGCTCAACTCAAGAGATCAGTGCCAGGTTTTAACATCTTACAAGGATGTAGCCTTGAAAGGAAGCAGCCCAATTGTTTCTGAATGCATTTGGAATCATGGTAATTAAGCCCTCTGGAGGGACATTGAGCATTGGACATGGGACCTCTGGCACCACCATGAACCCGGGTCTTTGGCTCTAGTTTTAGCATTACTCTTCCTTTCTTTATAGGCAGATTTCACCCTTGTGCATATTGCCATTCAACAGGACCAGTGGATTTTACAAAGGTGTGTTCATGTTAGCTTAATATATTCATGTGAAAAAAATGTAATAGTGCAAAAACAAAGCGTATGTTGACATTGCAGGGGTCCTTTGTCAGTTTTCTCTGTATTGCTCATAGCAGTGACTCGTGAAAATGGCAAATTTTATTAGCTAAGTTCAGGACACAATAGACAATATTAATTTCAAAGGAAGTATAAAAAGATATGCAAATGTGATCAGCTCCCAGGAAAACACCCCAGGCTTTGGAATTATGCAGTTTAATAAACACTTGTTAAGAAGCTTCACACACCAGACATCAAATTTTAAAGCAAGTATTTCTGATCATGTCGTACTTTAGAAGAATGCCAAAATTTCTTCAGGTCTCACAATTCTAAACTGGGACAGTAGGGTGTGCAAAGTGGTGGGTTTGTCTGTAGCAGCCTCACGCTACTGGAAAATCACAGATGCTTCTGGTTGGAAAAATCTATGTTGTTGCTTTCCAACTGAAAGTCTAACTTAGAAATGTGTGCTGTTAGAGTAAGACCTGAAGACAAAATGTCTTAGGCAAATGTATTTATCCAGTAATCGACAAGGGAGGATTGTCCATGGATTTTTAGCTAGCTCTCAGATGAGAGCAGGTTCCCACGAAGTTTCATGTGATGGCTTCCTTGGGTCTTGGCTTTTGCAAGGCAGAGCCACGCTCATGAGCCTGCAAAGTGGGGAGGCAGTTAGGACCTAGTGTAGAATTTTATCACCCTAACCCCAAGTTAGATTTTTTCAGTGTTCATTTTTTAATAAAATGGGGTTTTAGGGTATTTCAGTGGATGTTATGGAGCCTAGAAGCAGCATTAGAATGGCTCTAAAGACATATCAGTGACACGTTGTTCTAAATTTGCCTGTCTGTGGTTTTTGTCATGCTATGCCTTATTGTTTAGTCTTATTGTAAAAAATCAAGAGATTTAAAGAATGATAATGTGGGTAGGCAAAGGGAGAAGTTATCTTTACACACTGCTACTTCACTCTTCTGAGTACTGTTTGAACCAGCAATATGGTGGCTACATATTTACCTTAAAGTACCATTTGGAAAAAAGTGTGCTGCTGGGTTGTTTGTGATACTAAAAAGAAGCCTGAAATGTCTAAAGAGCACAGTTGATGGTTAAATATTTGATGTGTCTATACAGTAGCATGCCATGTAATCTCTTAAACGGCTACTGCTGGCAACTGAATAACATGTTCACAGCGTGTAAAAACTGAGACAGGTTACAAAGAAGAAAAGGCAGAGCCAACTTCAAACATATGAAAAATTTAAATAGATATAGGACTGGGTTGAAAGCTCAGCTGGTAAGTGCTTTCCATGCAAGCATGAAGACTCAGGTCTGAAAAGCTCAGACCCCACATTAAAAAAGCCGGGTATGGTATTATAAGCCATGCTTATAATTCAGGGCTGGGGAGACAAGTTCCATGAGATACCCTGTTTTCAAAAACTAAAATATGATGTGATTGTAAAGGACACCAAGGTCCACCTCACACCTTTGCTTTCATGTATATACATATTTGGATATGTATGCCTGTACACACATTCATGTATACACTTATATACATAGACACATCAGTATTTACATAATAAGATGTCTTAAAATATTAATAGCTCCATTATTTTTATTTGTTTTTGATGAGTATAGTTTTAGTCATTTTCTGAAACAGGGACTACTTTGTCATAACATTGATAATATTTCAGACCCCCATGGCTGAGAGACAGTAAGTTGTGATGGAGCTGATGACTGCTTTTGAGAAATATGGGCTTGGCTGGGCAGTGGTGGCGCACACCTTTAATCCCAGCACTTGGGAGGCAGAGGCAGGCGGATTTCTGAGTTCGAGGCCTGTTCTACAGAGTGAGTTCCAGGACAGCCCGGGCTATACAGAGAAACCCTGACTCGAAAAAAAAAAAAAACAAAAAAACAAAAAAACAAAAAACAAACAGACAAAAAAAACAAACAAACAAACAAAAAAAAGAGAAGTATGGGCTTACAGAAGAGATTTTTAACTATGATTATTGTTTTCTCCTGAGAAGGATCTTCAGGGTTAGGGTGCGTGAGCAGTGCTGTCTTGGAATCTGGGTTCTGTTCATCGATTTCTGTAGAGATTAGCCTCTGGAGAGATCCTATTGGGAAGACTGTTCCTGAAGAAATGAAGTACATGCATCTTTAAAATTGCCCAAATGTCCATAGGCAAAGAACACATCTTTATTCCTTTTTACCCTTCTGTAACAAAATGATGGGACTTAAAACTAATCATTAAGGGTATTCCATATAAGATGGATTAAAAAAAGGCACCCATCAGGTATAATAACATTTCACTGTATGAAGAATTTTAGAGTAAAAGAAAATTAAGTAAATCTGTTTTCATGGCAGACTTCAGAAAGTCAAATCTCAAGTGATAAACTAGGGGAAAATATTTATACAACATGTTACTGACAATGTACTAATAAACATAAAATATACAGTAATTGCAAATTCAGGAGAAAATGAGAGGCCAGAAATTCAGTAGAAAAGTGATCAATACATAGAGTCTTAAAATTGCTGTAAGAATAATCTCTAAGCATATGGAAGTATACCTTGCTTTACTGGTAAGATATGTAAATCATTTTGTGATCATATGAAATAATAGAAACTTCCTAAGGAAGGAAGTCATGGTAGGTGAATGTTACACTATGAAGGAGAGTGAGGAGGGGCCCTGTGGACTGATAGTGCTTACTACAAGAAATGGATTGTACAGGGGAGTTCTAAAGTGTGTTGTACCTCATTAAGAGACAAGGAAAAATAAGAATGTGCGTCTCATCACCTCAGCTCTCAAGAGGCTAAGGCTAGATAATCATGATTCCAGTGCCAGCCTGGGCTACATAGTAAGAATCAGTCACAAACAAGCCAATCCAAGTAAAATGAAACAAACAAACAAACAAACAAAACTCTAAATCCCTAAATACAAAAGAACCCCAACTCCCTCCCTCTTTCTGAACGTTTGCTTCCATTTTGTTTTTGCCAAAGAAATACAGAAAGCATAAACTTGGAAGAAGTAAAATTGTTGGTCCCTGGAAGTAGGCAAGACAGGAAACAAAAAAGGCGATAATTCTCTGGATGTACCTTTGTATAGTATTAGCTTTGAAACAAGGTTAATTTTTATAAATTTCATTCACAAGGATTGGAGAGAAAATGTTATGAATCCAGAAGTAAGTATACCTAACTACACAGTACATGGGCAGACAAAGTCACCATAAAAATGACTTGACTGTGTGTCTTCAGTTTTAACAAGGAGAAAACTGAAGAGAAACTCTAAGCTTTTTATGTCTATTGTTTGGAGTAGTGCCAGAGGAACAATTTTGAAGGTATTTTCTGTCTACTTTAGGGTTAGAGGGATACTTTCAGAGGAGCTAAGGTTATCACTGTAGAGAAAGGGTAATACACACATGGAATAGCAGAAAGCCATTAAAAGCATGGAGTTGTTACATTGATATTACAAGTATCAATAAGAATGCATGGCTAAATATATGTTTAGAATGCTTTGCTCTTTATCTTCTTCTAAGGCTTAAGTGAATGGTATTTCTAGCATCAATGAAGATACTTCGTTCCCCATACTTGTTTCTACTAAAGAGAATGATGGCTCGTTGGGGAAGTGTCTGATACACACACACACACACACACAGACACAGACACACACACACACAGACACAGACACACACACACACACACAACTGTCTTGAGGCTCTTTCCAAGTGCATGGACAAGAGCTACCACTGACAAAGCCCTGAGAATCCATGAGTCAAAATAAATCTTTACTTCTTCAAGTTGTATGTACCAGATATTAAAGTAATAGTGTTGAACAGCGTAGTGTGGAACTGTAACTAAGGGAAGAGAAAGGCAGAGAGACAGAGAAAGAGACAGACAATGAAATGGAAGAACAAAGAGAAGCAGAGAGAGGGGGAGAGGGAGAAATCTATACATTAGAACAGCTGCTAATAAATATGGGAGAGATGGAAGAATTAAGACATCACTATTTTATAAGTACTATATGAGTAATAGATCCATCCTGGAATCATCAGTAGTTATTAAACTATGGAAGTGTGTATGGTAGCAGGGTACTTGAAATATTTATTAGTTATGAAAGAGAAAATGAGCATGCACATCTATACAGAACAGAGTAGTTTGGCAGGTAACACCCTATTTAAGGATTGAGGTTAGCATACAGCAGATGGACTTCCCATTGTTGCTTCTTAGTGTAGTACCACCAGACACAGCATATTCTTAGATAGTACCCCTTTCAAACCTATGTACTAGAAACCCAATGCTGAGGTAACATTTAGGCATCTGTAAACATTCCACAAAGCCAAGGCTAAGTCTGTTCAAAACCTGTTAACTGGCAAAAGGGCCTGACAAAGCATGGCACTGGAAAGCAAAGATATGTCAGATGGAAAGAGGAGCCAAGTGCATATGTGTGATAGTCAGGCCCCTGAAGTTTACACGGCACATGTAAGAGATGAGTCTGTTCTTAGAAACTTTGTTGTTCCCACTAAATACTCCAATAATTTAGTATGAGCCCATCTTTATTGTCTGAGGGACTACAAGGAGGGACAGCATGAGATATAGAGAATGATGCGAGGATATAGATGACCTGTGGGAGCCTGTGGTAGGACTCTTCCATCCTTCTGTTGCTTTGCTTAAAAAAAAAATACTCCTTCAACCAAGCAAGCAAACAACATTCTAAATGACTCTTTTACTTTGGTCTTGTTTTGTTGTTTGTCCTCTCCTCCCAGAGGCCTTCACTCTGACTACACAGCCTCTGCCTCTAGTTTCTGTTTCCAGACCACACCCTTCATTCTTTCTTTTAGAAATGACACCTCTGGCATGGTTACCTTTTGACTAAAATGGTGTTTCATTCACTGCTGTAAAATTGGTCTGGGGTCAAAAGGCTCAGCGTTTCTATGCTCTTCCTCCCATGCATATGCGATGACCATTTGTATTCATAGAACAGCCATACATACTCACTTCAGCATGCTAGGCTCCCTGCTGGAGGGAACTATACATATAGTTTTGGCACACATTAGACCATCTGATAATATCCATCCAAGATAAAGCCTCTTAGAACTAATGTCTATTAATATTTCATAGTATGGAACTATCCCCTTTTCTGACTTGGTTAATTTAGACAGTGGTTGAGAAAAGATATCATCTTCTGTCATCTTGAGTTTCAAATGCCAGGAAAGGCAGATCAAATAAAAATGCCTTAGAAACCATGCTGGATATTTGACATAGTTGGTAGAAATGAATTGGGAAGTTGTCAGAACCAAAGTGTTGGTTTCGAGGATGGCCAGCATTCAGGGATTTCATTCTGACATTCTGACAGCAGTGAAGCCTCACTGTTTCTCTAGAACAATCTCTACTAGGGAAATAGCATATGGGATACTATGCTGCTGGAATATCTACCAGACTACCTGACTTTGATCACTTGTGCTGACACCTTCCCCTGCCCCGTAGGGCCTTCATTTCTCTCTTGGTTTGTGTTAGCCTCTTTATTGTGGTTGGGATACTTAACTTCCATTTGCTTGAAAAGTATTGGTCAGATGGATCCCCAGATGGGCATGATATGGGCCAAACAGGAATAGTGTGTTTTGGAGGTAGTTCGGAGGTGGGGTAGACATTAGACAGAGGTGGCCTTGAGAGAGGTGGCGGGTAGACTGAGCATGTAATACCTGGTCAGCAATAAAAATATGACAAATCTTGCCTTTCAGAGGAAGCTACCAGAAATAATGTGACTTCCTTGTAGTTCCTATGGTGGTGATTCTTTTCACTGTTGTGACCAAATATTTGGCATGAAGTAGGTCAATAATGGTTATTTACCTTGGCATGTAGTTTGAGGGGTCTAAACTATCATAGCAGAGAAAGCACACTGACAAGTATCTACATTTTGGAAGTAGACAAGATGAAAGCTGGTACTGGCTTGTTCTCTCAGTGTCTTTAGCCCAAGACCATGGCTCTGTAGATGGTGCTACTAGTGTGTGTTCCTACTTCAGGTAAACCTTCCCAGAAATACCCTCATAGACACCCAGACTTGTGTTTTCCTAAAGATTTAAATCCATCCAGGTTGACAATTAAGCTTAAATTATTCAGTAAATATTAACTGACTAGCAGTAGAAAAGGCAGAAGAAGGAAGACTTTTCTTCTGCACAGCTTGGGGTTTAGTTGAAAGTGGAACAAATAAAGACAGACCAAAGACTAAAGAAGAAAAGCTAAAAATGTAATAAATACTCATGTGACATAGGAACCTTCATAAAGAAATGAAGACCTTAGGGAGTGCCTGAAATTAAACCTATTATGTTTGGCTTAAATAAGAATAGGAAAACATGGAAGGGTAATGTAATGAAAGAGCATGAGCAGGCATAGTAAACCGAGTGAAACAAACCATCTTCGTTATTTTCTGTTTCTGTGTCCAAATCCTCAAGGTTCATTTAGCTCACAATTTTTAATTTTGAAAGCCAAAATTCTCAAGTCAGGCAACTCTATGTGTTTGGCCTGAACCATATGCAGAAGATATAGAGAGAGCTCTGTAGCAAGACAAAACAGCAGAAAGACTCAGAGGCCAGGCTGATCTTTTTATATTAATTAAATTTCTGTGAGATCTAACTAGGGTTCTTCAAGAACTTCATAACTCCTCTCTGAGGACAGTGCTCCCAAGGACTCTGTGACCTTCTAGTGGACCCAAGAGGACATGTTAGGTCACAGAATCTTTTAGTACTTGCTTTTTCTTAAACTTCTACATCTTAAAATGTTCAGTGTACTAGTGTAGCATAGTTTGGGTAAAATTTCCATGAAACTCATCAGAAGTAGTACGAACTTATTTCAGAAAGTCTAAATAACATAAGTTTATATAAGAGTAAATGTAAGTAGTACCCAAAAGTATGTTTGAGCTTGTATGGTCTGTACTACCTTTTATTCATAGCTATTGATCCATGTGGTTTAACATAGCTGCATTTTCAATTCTGGACTATTTTGCTTAACCTTCTGTCATGGAAACTCCCTCATTCTGTTACAAAGTTCTAGGACACTTAGGTTTTGCTTTGATGCCCTAAGCAATATTGATGTCAGTATTATATTTGTCTGATATCAACAAATATTTTATATATACATATTTACAATTGATCTGTTGCTGTAATTATTTAATAACAGCCGCTGGTCATGCCAACTATCTAAGGTGCAGCGGTTCTGCCTAGCTCAGCCGCCATGTTTCTTGGCTGGAGGCCACGTGCGCGCCCGCAGCCAGAAACACCAGCCCTGCCACCCACAAGACAAGACGTCAGTGTGGGAGATGGCTCAATCTCCCACCCTGTCTTCACAAGGCTGGGCATTGCCCAGATCATCCCACCATCTATGCGGGCTCAGTAGGAAAATGAGACTCTAATGCTTAAATTATCCAAAAAGTTATATATTTGGTAATGATCAGTAACAAGATGCCCATATAATCAGAAGTGTAACTCAATACCCAACCTAGATATCCCAACTACCTTTGACTTCTACAGACATGTGAACATCTGCCTCCATCGCTCCTACCCCCCTCTCTTTCTTAGCTCCTCTTCCTTTTCCTCTTCCTTTCCTAACTCCTCTCACCCTAGCTCCTCCTACATTTGTCCATTTCCCTTCCCAAATGGAGGATAACTACTTAACAGGAGGTGGAGTTGTAGATGAAAGGGTGACAGAAAGGGGATGCTCTAATGTCCTGTGCTCCAGATGAGAACTCTGTGAAGAGAATCTCTAGTGGTGCAAAGCACAGATGGCCTGAAGAAGGGTTGGGGACTGGGAGAGAGGAGGCAAGAGAGCAGGTATGGTGTCACTACCAAAGCTGAGAAAGTGTGAGCCTCTGGAGTGACCTATGGGCTCGTTTGCTTCATATACAGAAGAGAAAATAAAAGATTCATGTCTACTATTGCTATCATTTTACAAAGAAAAAGTTAATTCAAAATGAAAATCAACAAATCCAACCAAGTCAGATGAAACCTAAAATCTAGCACAAATGAAATGACTCTGTTAAAGCTCATCAAAATGCCTTTAAAAAAAATATCATTAGTCAGGTTTAGCCACATTCCACCAACAGACCAGAGTCTGAGAGTCTGAGGGCTGAGAGTTAGGGAACAGAAAACAAATAATCTAAGATCTGATGTTTCCAGCTGGAAATTCATGCAGTTTGTACTTACATTTCATGAAGAGTTACAGTCTAATCCTGTGCCATGTCTGATGTGAAGGCTTTCTTGTAGCCTAGTGTCCCATTAATGTCTCAGGCTGCTTATTTGCTTATTTAACTTCACAGAGACCAATAGGACAGTATTTGTTGAAGTGGTGTTGGCTTAATGCATGGACTTTTTTTTTTCTATTCAAGGCTCAGAAAGAGAGTGTAGTAAATTGTCATAAATTGCACTGTCCGAGAAAGTAAATGACATTTCATCAAACTGAAGCCTGTGCGGGAGCCCATTGCCATTTTCTGAGAAATGATTGCAAGAAATAGAAAATATAACTTAAAGTGGTCTAAATGATAAAAAGTAGTTTACTGGCTTATCTATGAAGAGAAAAGAAAGTACAGATTGCATGACTTGGAGAACTGCTGAATCCAGAAGATCAAGTGGCCCATCCATTGTTTGATCTTAGGCAGTGTCTCCCTCTAATGGCAAGAAGGCTTCTAGTAAAACCCAACCTACTAGTTTATAAACCCAAATGGGATAATTTCCCACTTTTAATAATCCTAGGACATTCAGTATTTGTTTTGGAATTCATGACTAGGAGAACACCAATAGGATCTGGAACAGGGGTAGGAAGGTGGTTCTCTGAGCAATACTATTTGAACAACACCAACCAAGGATAGCAGACTCTTTTTCCAGAAAACTGGGTTTTGGCAAAAGATGACAGGGAAGTAGATTCATTGATGATGGACAGTTGCAACAACAAAGAACTACTACCAAGTAGCAAGTTATAGACTGTCAAGCAAGGAAATGCAGCCAGTAGAACTGCACTGGCATGCCTGGGAAGTCTATCAGGCCAGTGTGTAAGACATGTTCTACTGAGTGACCCAGTATTATTGTTTAGTGGCAGACACTGTCTTTGGGATCAAATAAATCCTAATACCACTAAGCAGAAATTAAAAAGCTTTAATGAGATCTTGGACCTATTGATGTATGCCCATGCCTGTAGCTCAAGTCATTGATGCATGAAGTCAAGTATCTTTTCCCACTGGGGATGTCATCATTTAAATGACACTATTGATTTTGAGTTTTGGCATTGCTTCTTTAACCCTGGAAGGTTCCAAGTTGCCTGAGGGGATGTAGTGAAAGACATAAGTAACTCCATGTTGTATAGTTATGAAGCAGACTCAAGCTAGCTTAATTATCTGCACTAGGTAGCTTGCCAAAGCCGAGTTTCTGGGAGAGATCCTTGTGTGTTCTCAGTGTTCTGTGTTCTGAGTGTCAATCAATTCATCTTCATCTAGACAGCCATGTATTCTAGTCACACTAGGACTTGCTGGTGAAGCAATTGTAACAAGATCAAACACAGGCTTCCAGAATGAACTTTCAGATTACCCATTTGGATCATTTCCATTACTAGATTGCTAGCTAACTACACCCAAATCTTGTGATTTAGGCCAATGATGAATAATAAATTGTAACAGTTCAGTCTGTGGGTCAAGACTTTTGGAGTATTATTCCTCTAGGTCGTTATTCTGCTTCATTTGGTGTGGTCTGGGTTTCCATGTGTTCCCTCGAAGGTCACAGAGAGTCATTTGCATATCCTGTGTGTGGAGTGTTGTCCTATCACTCAGTACTCTGATTGTTTTATCTTTGTTGAGCCTGACTGAGCTTATTTCCATTCCACCAGGCGATTTCCCCAGGTGCTTCCAAAGTGTAGGCTGCCGGACCCCCTGGAGAACATGATTTGACTCATGGAAACCTGATTATACTCTTTATAGCGTACCTTACTTCCGTGGAAATGTTCAGGAAATATGCTTTACTAAAAACAAACACTAAAACTCAGACATGAATGGGACTGGAGAAAATACAGTATGTAAGCATGTTTAACCACTAGTGTGCAATCCAGATCTCTTTAGATCTTAGCCACATGTCTTCATGGTTCCTGACATGGAAAGACCACAGCCTTTGAAGGGGGTGACCCAGATCCCAGGTGATACTCAGATATCAAATTTCTGTTTCTTGGAGATAGCCACTGAATCTACTGGGACACATTTCCTCAACCCAAATCAAAGAGATTGCTCCCCCAAAGACCCTAGCATCCCACTTACTCAAGTGTTCTTTTATTCTCCAAATGAACATTCATTCAGATTTTATGGTGAGCCTTTATGAGGAAATGTCTTTTTATTTTCACAGAGAAGAATATTTACAATTAGAGTGGAAGTTCTCATTTTTGAACAGTTTTGATATTTTTCCTGCGATGTTGGGCACTGCTTGAGCTTGACCAGAGCATTTTCTGTGTTCTGGTCAAACCCCACAATGTGCTTTTTTGTTGTTGTTGTGGTTTTTTTTTTGTTATATAGAGTTTTAAATTTTCACTAAAGTATTCATTATATTGTATCACATATGATTTCAAAGGAAAATTCAACCAACCCACAAGAAAAGACATAAATGCAAAACACATAATAATTGGGACAGAACTGTAAGTAAAAGTGAGAGAGTTGGGGGATGGGGATTTCTCTAGGCAGCAGGGACTAAAGCTCATCCTGCCTGGAGTGGAGAGCTTCCTAAATGGCAAAGGCTAAAAAGAGATGAGTTACCAACTTCCTTTAGCTACAAGGGAAAAAATAAGAAAGGCTTTAAAAAATATATGAATACAATTAAAAAATATCTTAATTGGTGTTATATGCAAACCTAGTCAAGCAAACATTTCTGTTACGTGAAAGATCTAAGTGACCCTCGGGTTCTCTCTGGCCAACAACCAAGGCGAGTTGTAAAGCTCATGTGTGAAAAGACCTTCCCTCAGATCGCTAGTGCATTTTAGTCTAGATGGTGTCTACTGGGAGGAGAGGGTGAAGGAAAAAAAGAGATAGATAGATAGAGAGAGGGGGGGAGGGAGGGAGGGAGGGAGGGAGGGAGGGAGGGAGGAACAGGATGTGTAGGTAGTTGACACCAAGTTCTTCTTGAGCTAAGTAGAGAGATTTATTTAAAGTTAAGGACAAAAGGTCGAATTTGATTATGGTATTGGAATTTATCCCTTTCCAACATCTCTAGAAAGTGCTCTCCTGTTCTATACCTGCCTGACTTCCCTTCTTTTATCTTCTGACAGCAATGAATCCTAGCCTTTCCCCCAGGCTTCTAGCATCTGCTATGTGCCGATTCTGGATTACTTTCTCTCATCACAAGTCACTGATATTTTGCTAAGTACCATTGTCCCTATGAGTGTTGTTACATGAAACAATGTTTTCACCATTCTTGATCTCTTAGCCTTCTGATGATACTGACATATTAATTATGGAACAGCCAAGAAGATTTCAGGCAAAAATAATGGCTTTTCAAGTACTTCTCATGAATATTGGACCACTTTATAATTAGCATAGGCATCTTGCCAAGGTTTTTGAATCCTTGTAATTTGGATGGCAAGTGTCCTGGGGAGGGATCATATTTGCTTGTGTGCTCTGCTTGGCATTTAGCCTATTCCCAGCAATTCATGGATATTAACCCCAAAATAAGATAATCAGATTTGTCAAATAAGCCCCAGATAATTGGGTCATACAGGCTTTATGTTACATAGCGGTGTGCTTTAAAAATGAATTTCTATTAAGGAAAGACAGGTTTTATTTATTTTTAATGACTAGTCAGTACAACCAATATTTATTGAGCACCTAATGTGTGTCAAGCAGTACTTTAGAGAAGACAAGTAAGATATTATTCTTATTGGGGTTTTACTTTATTTGGGGGAGAAGACAAGTATAAATATTTGTGCAAATAAATGACTGTCATATTTCAGGCGTTGTAGATACCTGTAAGGAGACGGAACATGTTAAAGTGTCAGAGATTCCTAGAGGAAGGGACAATTAGGGCATGCCTTTGAAAAAGATGGCATTTGAGCTGAGAATTAAATGTCAAGGATGAGCCCACCATGAAGAGGATTTTGGGAAAAGCATTTCAAGTGGAGGCAACTGCAAATATAATAGGCACCCACAGGAAGGAACTTGTCTGTCAAGAGGAAGAGAGCCAGTGTAACTGTACAATATGGCACATGAGGGGACCCAGAGGTAAGGTCACAGAAGTCAGTCTGCAGTCCTTGTAGACTGTAGGTAGAAGTCTGGACCATCCCCTAGGTGTAATAGCTTTTCAAAGACATGTCACAGATTTACATGTCACAGATTTATATTTCTGAATATTTATCTTTGCTTGTGGAGAAGATTAATCAGACTTCTTTAGAGCAGCAAAGGCAATAGAATAAGGATTATATTCTCTTCATTATATATCATTATATATATTCTAGATCATTCGATATAACAAAAAGGATTGGCTTACGCAGTTAGGACCCAACAGTGCAATGCTGGTTATCTTCACAGTGGAGATACTGAGAACTCTGCACCTACTCATTTTCTAAGCCTGGATGCCTGTCAATATCAGTCATGATGGAAGCTTAGAGAATTCCTGGAGAGCCATAGCTCTTCATTCTACTTTGGAAAGATGAGGAAGCTGAATTCCAGAATCAGCAATGGATGGCAACATCCAAGAGTAAATGTACTCACCATCAGGCAGAGAAGGCAGGCAGGCAAGAACTAGAGACTTTTCCCTTAGCCCTCCTTATATCTGGGCTGCCGTGGCTGCAACACAAACTCACTCTGGAGGAGTCTTCCCATCCGAGATCTGTCTGGAGCTTGTCTATTAGTTAGCTCCATAACTGTCAGACAGGCACCACTTCTCTATGCTGAAGGACATCCTTACCATACTCTTGGCTGTTAAGGGATTTTAAAATTATTAACATTAGTATTTAAACATGAGTTTTAAAAACATTTAGACTAACTCAGATTAGCTGTGCAATTACAAATGTTACATTAAAATCCTCTTGAGTTAAACTTTTGTGTTTACTTACTCAAATTCCTTTATTGATTTCAAAGGCATTTAAAATTTTTAAATTTTCATTTCCTCATAAACACTAAGATACTTGGGAAGGAAATATTTTGGTTAGATTTCTATTGCTGTAATAAAACCAATATGACCAAAAGCAACTTGGGGAGAAAAGTTTATTTCATCTTATAGTTTGTAATCAATTATCCAGGGAAGTTGAGATAAGAACTCAAATAGAGCAGGAACCTGGAGGGAGGAACCGAAGCAGAGGTAATGGAGTACTGCTTACTAGCTTGCTCCCCATGGCTTTTTCAGCTTGCTTTCTTACAGAACCTAGAACTACCAGCCCAAGAGTGTTATCTTCTACTATGGGATGGACCTTCCTGCATCCTTCATTAATCAAGAAACTGCTCTCCCTACAGGACATTTCATCAATGGAGTTTTCCTCTTACCAAATAACTCTAGCTTTTGTGAAGTTGACAAAGCACCAGACAGCACAAGGGAGTTTACAGCTTTAATAGCCAAACCTTTCTAGGTTTTCAAACCACATTCTGAACCAAGTGAACTGGACTCCTGGGCATAGTAAATTTGTTTATCTTAAATACAGTAGTACAAACAGTCAAAATCTCTCAAAGTCTGTCTAAAACCATAACTCAATAATAGTTTTCACAGGGGTAATTTGTCACATGATTGAATTAAGGAGAGTCATACATATTCTTTTCTGATACAGGATCTGGCTATGTAGCCCAGGCTGACCTAAACTTCCCAATAATCTTTCTGCCTTAGTATTAGCATAATGTTTTTATGCCACCATCCCCACTAATAGTCAAAATATATGATTTTAAAAAGTGGACTTTCCAGTGCCTGAATTTCTGCCAGTCAGTATCAAGCCATAGGTTTCATTGGTGGTCTGATTTTTAACTTATGTATTAGAAATCTATTGCTAAAGGGACAGTAATATCAGGCAGATTGAGGTTAGGTTTTCTGGTAACCTGAAGTTTTTACTATGACTTTACTTAAGTCAATAAATTATATTTATATGGTCACTTCTCCAGGATCCCTGATCAAGATAAGCTTGGAGTAATATATATTTGCATAGTAGAAATTATTGTCTTTTTCTTAGAGAGGAACACCTTGAGACTTTTTATCTTCTAGTTAAGAGTAAAGACTTTTTACTAAGTTATTTACCTGACTTTCTCTAGTCCTAAATTCCTTACCTACAAAAGTAATGTTCAACAAACCACATGGAGGTTTCTAGGGGTTTATACTTGAGTATAGATATGCTAAGGCCAGTGAGGGCAGCAGTAAGAGCAGTAAGAGCTCAAAACTGTTGTGAGTTTAGCTGTCTTCTGTTTTCACTTTTGCATAATTATGGGTATCACATAACCTAGATTTCATAAATCCCATGTTCTATGAAAAATGCCACAAACCATTATGAGAATGGCTCCTTTATATGGGGAGTATAATGAACTGGGTAGTCCTGTGGTAGAAGGCAGAAAGATGAAGGTATGGCTTGCTTGCAGGTGGTACCAGGCAGTCAACATGCTGTGTAGCACATTGTTAGAGGGGCTGCTCAAGGGCTAAATGGAACTGTAAGGCACATTAGGAAGAGGGCACACTAGGCAGGTAGCAGGCATCAGAAAAGGTCCCAAGGAAAGTAGGACTTATATCTGTGAGTGGATTAGAGTGTGAGTATGAAGGTAGTAGGGAAAATAAAAGAGCTGCTGAGGGCCTATACTCATTTCTGGAAGGACTTCAGTTGTAGACAGTAACTAAGGCAACCAGGCAAAATGATAACACCCATTAAGCATCTACAGTAGCCATACATGTTCCCCAACCTTTTTTTTAAATTTACATTTATTTATTTATTTATTTATTTATTTTTATTTTTTATTTATATGAGCACACTGCAGCTGTCTTCAGACACACACTAGAAGAGTGCATCTGATCCCATTATAGATGGTTGTGAGCCACCATGTGGTTGCTGGGAATTGAACTCAGGACCTCTGGAAGAGCAGTCAGTGCTCTTAACCACTGAGTCATCTCTCCAGCCCATTCCCCAACTTTTTATGTCCTGTACATTTTCTTACTCCTCTTCTGATACACTGACAATTCGAATCTTACAGTGTCTATTTTATAAATAATGAAACAGATGATTAAATCATTTCCTGCATAAACATCTGGCAAGTGACCAAACAGAAGTGAACCTAGGCTTTCTCCACCTTTCCATCACAGCAAGCTACCTCAAGCAGCTGGGTGTGAAGCCCAGGTCAATGGCCTCTAGAGTTTTAAATCCTGCCTATCTTAAATTATGATTAGTTTTGAGAACATGATCCACTAAGACCGCAAACAGCATCCAATCTAAGGTATGAGCCCCAGAGGTCTGGCCCTGGCCTGTCTACTGTGGTTCTAAACTGGAAACAGAAGGAAAGTTAAACTGAATGGTCATTGGTGGTGGTGACTCATAACCTCTGACTCTGATGAGAGATGCCAGGTTCCCTAAAACAATGTAGGCAGCCCAGGGATTATAGATTTCCATGTTGAACTGGAGAAGATTCCTTCCTTAGCTGGCAGTTACATTCGCTTCAGAAGTTGCAGCAAATGAAAGGTTTGGTTTCCTACACAAAATGATCTTCAGAAAGAAATACTCAGACTTTCCTAAAGCATTTCTCTGGTGTAGTGAAGCATTATTTCAAGATGCTGCTGCTACTGCTATTGCTTGAAATAATTCTCATAACAACTCTACAAGTCAGTATCACCATCAGTGATATCTATAGACAGAGAGATGGCTCCCACAGTTTCATTAACCTATCCCTAGGTCACAGACAGAGGAAGTGAGACCTGTTCAGTTAAGGCCAGTCATTTTATAACTGTAAAAACATTAAGGTTTGGATTTAAAATTGGGAAGGATGGACCTCGTTTAACCTACATATAATCACATCTAGTTCACACTGAAGAATATTGTTTTTATTCTATGGGATCACAAAGTTTAATAGTGTGTGATTCACCTCCATAGTAGCAAATAGTGCTATTCAGATTTCCATTGGATTTCCTCAATAGTGAAGGCTTATCTCTCTTAGCATTAAATGACGCTTTCTTAAGTAACATGTACATGTTAGCTAGGTAATATTTCCTTCCATAGCTCATTATACAATTGCTACTTAGCAAGCAGTTCTTTTACCTTCAGATGACTTTAGAGCTACTGGATTCCTAAGGTTCCCCTCTGGAGTCACCAGTATGAATTTCACTGTACCTTTCATCCTCTGAAATACACGTAAGACCCTGCCAGGACCCTCAGATAGAGAGACAGCATCAGCCAAGACCCTCAGATAGTAACAGCATCAGCAGGCTCATCAGATAGGCAGAGACAGCAGTGGCCAGGATGATCAGATACAGGCAGCTCACATGGCTTGTGTACTTGCACAGTCCTCATGCAGAGAGAATAATAAACCTATCTGTAGAACAAGACCAGGCCTTTTGTGACAGAACACACAGAGCAACAAAGGAAGTTGTTGAAAGAAACAGCTCTACAAAGCAAATCCACAGCTCCCTGGGGTAGCAGCAAGTGCTTACTTTTACAAGGCTGTTACTAAATATTTTCCTGACAGGACAGAAAACAACTTGCCCAACTTTACATGCGTCTCTTTGGAGAAAGCCATAGGTGGTTATCAGAAAGCACGTTCAATGATTTTAAATCTTTCTTCCTGCTAGCGAAATCATCTGGAGGGAAAATTTGTACCTTTCTGTTTTTTCTTCATCCACTTTCATTTTGCATTGCAATTCTTTTTGTGAAGTTGTTAGGCATATGATCTCTTTCTCACTTTCTCATTGTCCCAGCCCCTCCAGAAAACATAGATCTAGGGAAATACAGAAGTCAAGTTGATTGCCAGGCCAACCTACAGGTTTCTAGAAGCATTCAGAGGCCTCGAAGCTCAAATTTAAGGAGACACGAGTTACAGGGTCTTTTGTAGGACTGCTCTGTGCACAGAAAAGTAAACCAGTAATTTTCAGTTTTTAAGATTTAAATCCGTTTGTTTTATTTTATTTTATTTTATGTGTATGAATGTTTCATCTATGTGTATGTTTATGTACCACCCACATGCCTCGTTTATGCATGGGACCAAAGGAAGGTTTGACTCTCCTGGAACTGGTGGTAATAGATAGTTGTGAGCTAGTCTGTAGGTTCTGGGAACTAAAACCAAGTCCTCAGCTAGAGAAATTAGTACTCTTGACCACTTAGACATCTCTCTAGCCCATTGATCCTACGTTTCAAAAGGAGAGTGGGACATTAGGTGTGTTTGTACAAAGACTGAAAGGCAGAAGTCCTTACCTCCTGTGAGTTGTTGCTCGTTTTGCTTCTATTGCTACTTTATAATTCAGATTCCCGAAAAGTGTTAAATATATATAAAACCATCATAAATTTGATTTTTACTTCCTGGGATATATAACTTGAGCTCTCAGGGTGGCCATTACATTTGTATTCTCTTTGGATCATTCTGAGTGACAATTTCTTTTTTTAAAAAAATGATCATTATTTTGATTTATAATTTTCTGTGTTCAGAATTCTCAGAAACATAGTAATTGGCCAACTTATTAAAATACAGAGGAGAGGGAAGATGGGGTGGAAGAAGGAGAGAGAGAGAGAGAGAGAGAGAGAGAGAGAGAGAGAGAAAGAGAGAGAAAGAGCGCCAAGGAAAGTGTTTCCTCACCATCGTAGAGTTGTTGACCTTCCTTCACAGTGTCTCACAAGGTATACATTTCTTGATGACATATGTGAAGTTGTTCTGCACTGAATTTTTGGATTTATAGACCCCTAAGCTGGACAATTCATGTCAAAATAATTTGCTCCCTTCCTAATGTTTTTAGTGTCTGTGAAGTTGTTTACTGCCTATGAATGTTTTCTGCAGCAGTTGCTCATGAGAGCCACAAAGTCTGAAAACATTTCCTTATAGCGAGGACTTCATACAACAAGCAACAAAGCATGTACTTATGGAAAACAAAAGCTACCATTCACGGGTGTGTCACCCCTAGAGGCCTGCATCAGACAAAACATAACAGTGCTTTTCAGAATGATTTTGCAAGGCATGTTTGCATGCCTCTACCACAAAAGAAGGTTTTGCCATCAGTTGAACTATCTATTTGCTTCTGTATACTCCATTAAACAAATATAAAAGGGTATTTAAAGTCTTGATGTACACATTAAATGTGACACTATTTCTGGTTTATGTCGTCTCTTTTAAAAACATAACGAGGTATAGAAATATCTTTGTGCATCCAAGGAATTTATTATTTTAAAAAATGATATTTAGTGCTGCAAAGGTTGTGGTAAAACTCTTGTGCCATCAGACTTATGGGTAGTGAGGTCTTTTTGCTGACCATTCAACAGCACAAAGGCGACGTTTCCAGGAGCTTTTCCTAAGGTAGTCACATAGTAGAAGCAGAATGTTCATTGCAATGTCGTCCAAACATTTTAAATTCCATTGTAAAGACAATGGTAAGATACACAAATTTATTCTGATATAGCTCATCAAAATGATTCTAATGTAATAAGAGCAGTGCATGAGGTGGAAATCATGCAAACTATGTGTGCGTGGGAGTAAGGACAAAAGGCAGGAGTACATTCAGAGGGAGGTCAATACAGGACTCTGTGTTCTTAAAACTGTGCCATCCAGGCTGCGGTTGTGACATCTTTTTAGATAATATATCATGAGTTCATTGACACAAGTAGAAATTAACAAGGAAATATCCCATACTACCTACACACTTGGGGAATGTCCACGGTGTCATAAGAGTAAGTGGAGTGACTGTTTCCTACATAGTTTCCCTGGAGCAGGGCACTCTCATTTTGCCACCAATTGTGGTTCAATTCATGAAAGAATTCTATTTTTCCAGATAGAGTATTTCTGTCTACTCTGTGAAACTGAGCAGTGCTCTTTTGTGTTTTCTCAAGAAGCTGATGACCAGTTATATGGAATCAACATATCCAGTGTCATCCCATGCTCTATGAAGGACTGAGCTCTGCGGGAAGCAGAGTTAGCTGTTCTGTGAGAGAATGGAACAAAGGAAGTTAAATGACGGGCTACATTTCCATATGACAACATTATATGACATGACTGACAGTCTAGATAATGTAATGCCAAGGCCTTCTAATGAGGACGACCTTGTAGGTAGAAATAAAACTCCAAGGTTCTGGCTACATACACATACAACTGTGTGTCACTCCGCATGCAAGATGCTGACTCCCTTCCGCCAAACCAACAACATTTGTAAAGTTCATTATGTAGACCTTTTTCTCATGATGTTTAAGTGGCTGTTGCCAACATATACAGCTCTTTATTCTTCCTCAAGAGCTACTTTCCTGTCCTGGAAGTATGTTTCTATTTCCTGACATTTCTGGTAGTCTCCTCACATTATCACCAAATATCCAACATAATCAGCTTAACTGTTTTCAGTTTGTTGCCTCTGTGTCTGTATTAGTCAGCCCATCATGGAGGAAGTGCATGGTAGAAGAGGCCACTCACCTCACGGCAAACAGAAAATGAAGAGAGAGGAAGAGGAAGAGCTGAGGACCCCATATCCTCTTTAAGAGCAAACACCCAGTGGTTTAACCACTTCCCAAGAGGCCCTCTTCCTAAAGATTCTATCAGCTTTCACTCACACCATAGACCAGAGACACGGGCCTTTAGAAAACATCTAAGAGTCAAGCTATAATACTATTGAAAGCCAAGTCCTCTTGAATTATTTTGTTTTAGATATTTAAATCTACCCATAACACTCTAGGATATGTTTGGTATTTATTTTCTCATTTCTAAATGTATGGTCATGCTCACATATACTGTATACTGCAGGTAATGGTCAAAGAGCAAGATGAACAGGACAAAGTAGATAATAGATAGACATTGTGGCAAAAGGTCAATTATATGGTACTGGGAGGGTATGCTCAGATGTTTATCAAGTTTCCCATGGATATTTATGAGGATTGAAGTTGTTTCATGTGTTCTTTAGTCATACAAAGAATCATAAAACAAAGCACAGAGGGCTCTTTCTGAGGGAAAGATATGCAGAAAGGAGCACTCTCTCTCTCGGTATCAGACATGAGGGCCTGAAGGTATATCAATATCTGTAAGCAAGAAGCAGATGCAGCAACCTACAGGAGTAGGGGCCCTTGCTTTAATTATGCATTCTTGTTGTATACATTGACACCTCCAGGTTGCCTGTGACATGACACTTTCTTCTCTTCAGAACTCCTTTTCCTTCCTCTTGCAGAGGTCACTTGAGGTGTAACAGCCATGTGTGGTCACTGTATGGCTCCTTGGGAAGAATGTGTAGATTTCAGTCGAACCCCCTAATCTGAAATGGTCTTTTCTGAAGTCTCAGATTTTTATTGTTTGCAATTCCAAGGCAGGCAGTCACTTTCTGTGTGTGTCTGGATCTGTGAAAGGTACTGAGAGGTAGAGAACGAGGCCTGTACTCACTGGGCTTGTGACTACCTTCTTATTTCAATCACTGCGGTACCCACTGACTATATTTATATGCTTCTTGAGTCCAAGACATACTCTGTATCCATAACCAACACCCTTTTCATTTTACTGCAGCTCAGCTTATTTCCTGTTACTTGGAACTGAGGGCTTGATATGCTTTATACTGCAAGCCATTAGTATATAAACAGCATTCCAGGAAGATCAAGATTGGTGTCACATGTGGGTTCAGAAGACTTATGTAAAATAGGTAGTATCTTCATTTGTAATGTGTTGCACAGTTTTGAAACTATTGTATTTTATTTTAGTTGTATGTGTGTGGTATGTGTACAGAGATTCTTCTGAAGCTGGAGTTAAAGGTAGTTGTGAACAACCCAATATGGCTGCTAAGAACCTAATTCTGGTCCTCTGAAAAAGTAGGATGCCCTCTTAATGGCTAAGCTACCTTTTTGTCCCTATTATGGCTATTTTTAAATGTCCACTAAACATTCTGATCTTTCCTGTTGCGTTATGAGAATCTTCCTTTAACTAAAGGACCAATCTGGCATTGGTTCCTCAGGATTTAGTTAACTCAAGAATCTGTTCAGAATGACAGATTTGTTAAAATGTTTAAAGACCCAAACTCATACCATTCTAAAGTTCAGGTAACTGACTACTTCAGAAATCCCTTCCTCCCCTTCCCTCATCTCCATTTTGTCTTTCAAATCACGTTGAATACAGTGTTTAAAGATAAGGTAGGCCTTTGAGTTTACTCTTGGTATTTTAATGTGTGTACCAAGATTACCAGCCTGAAACTTTGAGAGTAATATATATATATATAATTAAAAAAAAACTATTTTATTGTATCTTTAGACTCAAGTTCTACTTATAAGTCAGTTTCAAAGACAATTCACTTAAGGAGGTTGATTTGAGATGCTAATGTCAGTACAAAGGGTTTGCCTAACATCCATTGTTTTGTTTCCTTGGAGACCATATCCTACTTGTTGAGGAACAGCTCATTAAAGAGCAAGTGAATGGAGACTGCATCCCACCTAATTATTGATCCGAATCTGTCATTGACATCTAGGAAACTGAAAGGTCTGTTGTAAGAGACAGATCTCTTGGAGGCTTTACGCTCCTTACTGGCTGCTTCGTAGTGTTGAATTTTATAAGGCCCAAGCAACTAAGACAAGAATGAGGAGTGACAGCCACGGAGCAGTAAGTATAATACACAGCAAGAGCAAAGAATCCATCAGGCAGGGACACTTTCTTGCTGGAGAGGGAAAGCATCTCAGTGTAAAATAGGATCACTTCAAGGGAACTCCAGGCGTTTATTTGTGGCCATTCAGCTGTGGGCAAGGGTTTCATAAGATCTGAGTTAGGTTTAGAGGTTAGAGAAAATACAGCTTTCCAAATGGAAATGTATGGCTTGTAATTTCAAAAGAAAAGAACATGGAGAAAAAGGAATGCTCTAGCAAAGTCATCGATAATGCTGTTATTCTGAGATCTGTAGTAATCACCCGTGGATGGCAGTTCATTGTCTTGCTACCCTTCTGATTTTCTTTTTGCTTTTATTTTAAAATATTCTAGTCCTATTAAGGTATGTTATACCAAGATATATTGTAGCATGCACAGGTTTGTCATTGAGAAAGGTCATGTAGGGTATGATTTATAAGTAACTAGTGCTGTCTCTATTTTTCCACTTCCAAGAATCTTGCTCTTTAAGCTGGAAAAGGCTGGGCTATGCTGCAGTAACAAATTAATCCCTAAATCAAAGGGGCATAAGGCAAAGGCAGCTTTATTTCTGTTTCGAGGTGAATCTCCATCACATGTCAGGGGAGCCTTCCTAACGATCATCACATAGCCACCTAAGTTGATAAAGTCACCAATAACCTGCAGTCTCTAGGAAGTCACAGCATCCAGAACTTGTGACCTTCATAGGAAGGAGAGACTGGAGAATATAACAGGATTTGTTTTTCCCTGATTTAGTTCTGAAACATTACTTTTTGCCACAATCCTTAGGTAGAGAGAGCTGGTCATATAGTCTTGCCTGACCCAAGAGTTGTGTAGAAGTCTCCATGGCTGGACCATAGGAGGACAAGGTGGTGCTGATAGTGTCTATAATACTATCCACCATAGTGAAAAGTTTCTAGGACTTTCTTCCTCCCTAAAGCTTGTCCTGATCAATTTGGCTCTCTCGCCTCTGCTTTCAGGATCTGTTACCACCCATGCATTCCTTTCACTTAGCATTTAGCCTTCACTGTCTTTGATATGTAAATGTTCTACTTATGCATACCTATGAATGTGAATAAATACTGTGTCTTTATGATGTCTCTTCCCTATGACTTTGATGCCTTAAAAACAGACAAGATTATTTATTTATTTGTTTTTATTTACCTTAAAATGCCTTGTGTGTTCAGTAGGAACAAATCTAGTTTATAACCAAAGCCTGTCATAAGACAGAGCATAGATAAGTAAATTTTCTAACTTTATTTTAATTTATTCTTTAATGTACAGTAAGTTCCTATGGAAGGGGCTGTTTGTAAGGAATAGATCAAGAGCCCTTTCTCTAAGATATGAAAAGTCTATTGCGAGTTCATGCTGCCAAGGGCCACAAACATTTCGTGACAGAATACTTTCAACATTCTGGATTCTGCTCAGCTAGAATGAAATATCATGGCCATCTAAAGAGAAGGGACCCATGAGTTGAAAAGTAAAGAGCTTTAGCAGTCAATGGGGAAAAGGGGAAAACCATAGAAACCTATGTAATGATAAAACCTTGGAAGAAAAAGCACAGAAGCACGAGAGCCTTATATTTGCAACAAGACTAGCACATGTGTTGCCAGGTGCAGATCTGATCACTGGATGGGGACTTGTTGCAGCTAAATGTAAACCAGCTCCATAGTTTCTTGAGCCAGTTGCCATCAGGCAGAACTTGGGGATCCTGTTAGAGTAGTTGTCTCTTGTAGAAGAAATAACACCCAAACTCACTCACCTAAAACCATTGGAGACATTGTCTTCCGTCATTCCTAGCAGTCAGACATTTGGGGCAGGCTAGGAAGAGTGGTTCTGCCTCTGGATCAGGTTGCTGGTCATCTGGGAGTCTAGCTAGGGTTGGAGGACTCACTTCTGAGGTGTCTTACCTCTGTGCTTGGCAGACTGACAGGAGTTGATGGGGTTTCTATTTCTCCTCATCTGAGTTTCTTTGTGACTTTGAGAATATCTTCCTCAGATGGGAGCAGCTTGTATCAGAGAAAACAATCTGAGAAAGAAAACTGAGTGAAGTCTTTAATGACTAGTGAGTATTAGCCTGAGAGGTCACACGTATTTGTGAAAGAGCATGTTGGTAAAAGAGATGAGCCTTGTTCTGTGTGGAAGCTGACAGATGAAATTTGAGTGCTAGCAGGTAAACATCTTGCAGATTAAGTATCACACTCCCTACCCTTTCACAGAGGGAGATTCTGATTAAAAATAACACCAGGTGCATTCCACCAGAGATTGACATTCTGAAAAATAATTCTTGGTGGGTGCTTGACTTTAATTCTAGAACCTGAGAGACAGTGGCAGGTAGATCTCTGTGAGGTGAAGGCTAGCCTAGTCTACATAGCTAGTTCCAGGTCAACCAGAGATACATAGGAGGACTACCTCAACAACAATAATAACAATAATAGTAAATATTTATTTGAGATAATAATAAATACTGGGACGAGAACTTCATTAGCAAAGCACTTGACTTCCAAACATAAAGTTTAAGTTTGATTCTAAGAATCAGGACGTGACAGTGTGAATGGAGACAGAAAGATTCACAGAACTTGCTTACCATCTAGCCTAACCTACTTGGCAAATTTCAGACCAGAAAAAACTGTCTAAAAGAGAAGGTCGACAACACCTGAGGCATAACACCTATTTGTCGTCTGGCCTCCACACACCGGTACCCACACCCATGATATCTAGGCTGATATCACTTCCCAGCTATTGTGAGTAATGCCGCAATAGACATGGATGGGATTGAATCTCTGTGGTATCTTTTGGGTAGATATGCCTGTAGTATACCTGGGTCATGTGGTTTTGTGTGTGCATGCACTAGTTCGAACTCAGGACTATTAGCAGCGAGCAAGTGTCCCTCTTTCCTCAGTCTCACTAGCATTAATTGTGCTTCATCTCCTTTTATAGTTTCAGATTTACTTATTTTGTTTCATGTTCAGGAGTGTTATGCCTATATCACTACATTTGTGCATCATGCCTAGTGACTACAGAGGCCGGAAGAGGGCATTGGATCCTCTGGATGGTTGTGATGTGAGTGCTGGGGACTGAACCTAGGTCCTCTGCAAGATCAGCAGTATCCTTAACGGCTAAATCATCTCTCCAGGTCCATCCTTTGTGTTCTTAATGATCACAATTCTGACTGTGGAGATAGATTCTCAAAGAGGTTTTAATTTCATTTTTCTAATGTCTAAGAACATTCAACACTTTTAAAAATATTTATTGGACATTGTGTTTCTTCTTTGAAAACTTTTGCTTCATAAGCCTATCTATTGATAAATAATTCTATGTATTTTATTTAATTGCCCTCATTTCTCTCTTTATAATTTTCCCTTTTCTTTTAGTAGTTATACCTTCATACTTTCTTTCACTGCTATGCTTTTAACTGTGTCTCACTAGATTTCAAGTTTGTTTGCTTGTTTGTTTTGACATTTCACCTAGTAAACCAAATTGACCAGCTTTTTATTTTCATGCTTGTATTTGGTTTTAACTTTGACATTTGGTCCCTTAAAAATTTAGATTAATCTCTTGGATATAATCTTCCATTAAGTTTTGATGTTATTTAACTTCTCTTCCTAAACAGCAATAGTAGAGGTTTATGTTGGAGCTACAGTTAGAATTTCATATCCATTTTCTGTGTGTCAGGGGTTGATTCTTGCCCATGGGATGGATCTCAATTTGGGGCAGTCAGTGGTTGGCCATTCCCTCAGTCTCTGCTCTATCTTTGTTCCTGTACATATTGTAGGCAGAACACATTTTGAGTCGAAGGCTTTATGGGTAGGTTGCTGTCCTGTATCCTTCCACTGGGAGTCCTAAGGCAGGCCTTTCTTAACAAGAGTAATTCTGTTGCCCATGTAACATCTGGCAATGTCTACAGACATTTATAGTGGCTTTGTCTTCTAGTAGAGTCCATTCATGCTGCTTAATATCCCACAATACACAGAAGAACTCTCATTAGCAAGAACATTTTCAGTCTCAGCTTAGTTGCAACCAGGTAGGGAAGCTCTAAGCTAACTATTGTTGTAATGAGCAGCCTCTAACACGGTCTGATTGTTGTTTGTTATAATGAGCAGCCTGTATCATAGTCTGACAGTTGTCACAATGAGCAGCCTCTGCTGTAGCCCAGCTATTGTAGTGAGCAGCATCATATTACTTTTCAGCAGTTTTACAAGTTTATTTTTAACTCTTCAAAACTCCCTTACAACACAGTTGTGGCTCTTCTCGATGGTTCTGAGGTTGGATCCACATTTCTTCTGTCTTGTAACTGTAGATTCCTCAGCTGGTCGACTTTAGGGTCATTGAGGAAAAAAAAAAAGAGAGAGAGAGAAAAGAAAATAGTAAAAGCCAGTCCACAAGACTTCTGTAGGTGTGCATCTTTTACATTTTTTTAAAAGCAGAATTCAGTTATTTGAGGCCACCTAACAGTAAGAGACATGGCAAGTATCTAGCCTATGTACCAAAAAAAGAGAACAGAGATGTCATCAGAGAACATTAACATCAAACATTTAAGCTCTCCCATGCTAGGCAAGAATAATATAATTCAATGTAGCTGTTACTAGCCGAGTACTTTACCTGAGTTCTTGCAGAGATTAACAAGAAGCCCAGAACTGGACTCAGTTCTATCTCTTCCCAGAGCACATGTATTTAACCACACTTTAGTTAGAAGAATCAAATATATCTTGAGCCAGCAGGATGACTAGCCATGTAAAGGCACTTGCTACCAAGACTGACAACATGAGTTTGTTCCCCAGAACCCACATAGTAAAAGGAGAGATTGTTGACTTCTACAAGTTGTCCTCTGACATTCACTCATGCGGGGTAGCCTGTGTGTGTATCACATACACACGCATACACACATAGAGGTGCACACATGCATACAAGCACACAGACACTAAATGCATCTACGTATGTATAAAAGAATTGAGTCTATCTTTTAGTAAGGCTTTATTTTTATGGAAATGACAACCATAAATTCCACAACTGTAGAATATTTCAGATTTCTAAAGCAGCTAAAACATCCTTCATGAAGAGCTGCTGATACCTTTTAGGGAACATCAATATGCAGATTGCATCCCAGGTTTTCATCTAGATCACAAATGAATAGACTGGGAGAAATAAATATCATGGGAGACAGCTATCATAGTACTTTTAAATCATCCTGTTGCACTTAGGCATTGCAGACCATGATTATATATATTTCAAAAAAAAAATGTTGCCATGATCCCAGCAGAATGCCTGGCAGAGCCAAGGAACACTGCTAAGTTTCTTCATGGCATACCCTGAATGGCCTCATGGCCATAGGGTAGAAATGTGGCTGGGTCTTTTCCCCTGAATTTAATAAGTGAATGGTAATTTCTGTTCTATTAATGAGGTATTCACAATCATCTCAACTCAGTGGTGGGCTTCATGCCAGGTGTAATAGTTAGGTACCCATCAAAATGTCCCTTTTCAGGTGGGAACATGATGAGTTTTATTGTCACGGTGCAAGGTGGGAACCAGAAGCCCTTGCTTCCTCGGGCTGCCTTGATAGAAGAAGTCAATAGATAAGCCGTGTCTGCAGGTGCAGCTACAGCTTCAGATGAAGCTACAGCTGTGGCTGGATCTGCTCTCCTTGACTTTCAGGCACAAATGATGCTTTGAGCAGTGCTGTTCTCATTGCTGGCCTTTGCTTTGACCATATCACAGAGGAAAATCTATTTTATGAGTTCTCTTTGATGCTGTTTAAATTGAAATAATATTATTTCTTATGTAGTTTTAATATAAAACAAATTCATCTAGTTCTTTTTGCTTATCTTCTCTCTGACTTTTTTTCTATTAATTCTAGTTTTCTGTGTCCTCACACTGGACATTTTAATCTAAGACTACCACTGCATGTTTATCAGGTACTAAGAACTAATGTGTGCTGCTTTACAATGGTTTTATACAAGTTGTATTAATATTTTTTCTCCTCAAGGCCAATCACTTGGATGCCCAAGAGCATCTACTTCAAAACAGTGTTAAACATTTAATAGAAGTTTCTGAACATCAATTTGTCTCACCATGTCCTTGAATATATTCTATGAGAGCTTCAGAATGAAATTCAGTGTCCTGATAGGTTCAAGCTCTTTAAGTGAGAATAGTTATGCTTCAACCTCATTTGCCATCAGGCCTCCTTTTCCTGTTCCAGGGCTGGCACTGGGCCAAAATGAGGACCAAGAAAGACACAGAACTTTATAACTGTAAGGAGACCCTGTCAGCACTTAAATTCTAGACCTGTCTGGTACAAGTAACAATGACAGCACAACTCATCACCACGCTAGCTAACATTTGTGCTGCTCCTCCAGCCTCTTGATGGAGTTAAATTTATATTTTGTGTTTACCAATGATCATAGAATCAAGAGCCTATGAGTACTCACTGTGCTCGGTCTATGCTAAGCACACATGCTATCCCATTTATTCACCACATTCAGGGGCAAGCACCATCTCAGAGACTGTCCTCTCTCAGGCTCAGAGACAAGCACCAGCCCAGATGCCCAGATGCCCAGATGCCCAGATGCCCAGATGCCCAGATGCCCAGATGCCTATCCTCTCTTCTTGCTTCATGAATACCTGCCGTACATGGCTTCTGAGAGTGTACTTCATTTTTACACAGAAGTGAAGCCTACCCTGGGCCTCTTCAAAATCAGGGTCCCAGTTTGCTGCAGAATGCTGCCCACATGTGCCCTTCTCTTTTTTGTATAATGTCACACTAGTGATCAGTTATTTAATGACTGCACACTCTATGTTGTAAGGAATGCCTTTGTCCTTCTTCCCACTTTCTACATGATGAAAGCCAAGGCTGAAGGGATCATCTGCAACTGATCAAGAGGAAAGCAGAATATAAACCCAGGCTTGACTGATTCCTTGATAGCACTCTATCCTCAGTTGTGTAGAATTGTGAAACATGTTAGGAAGGGTCCTGGTTTTCCACTGATGCCTAACTAAAACAGTGAAAGGTGTATCTAGGCATCAAAGCCACCCCTGACAACTGTTTGTACTGTTAGGTTTTCCTGAGTCCACTTCTCCTCTGTGCTCTTGAGTGTGGTTATTCCCCTTCCCTTCAAAGTGGTGGCAGCACAATCATAAACTACAACTAGTCTTTCACTATGTGCACATGGAGTTTTATTATGTGCTACACACTGAGTCAACAAGAAAGACATGGCCCCTGCCTTCATGAACCTTATAACATAGAGTGCACAGTCATTAAATAACTGATCACTAGTGTGACATTATGCAAAAAAGAGAAGGGCACATGCGGGCAGCATTCTGCAGCAAGCTGAGACCCTGGTTTTGAAGAGGCACAAGGCACCTCTGTGTAAAAATGAAGTACACTCTCAGAAGCCATGTACGGCAGGTATTCATGAAACAAGAAGAGAGGATAGGCATCTGGGCATCTGGGCATCTGGGCATCTGGGCATCTGGGCATCTGGGCATCTGGGCATCTGGGCTGGTGCTTGTCTCTGAGCCTGAGAGAGGACAGTCTCTGAGATGTGCTTGCCCCTGAGCCTGAGAGAGGATAGTAGATGCTGCGCATTGAAAGATGACATCACCAGGAGCATGGAGAGAATAAAATGTAACGGGAGATGAGAAGAGGGAGTCAGTTCTGTGGGTTGTGAGAGAATTTAGTGATTTTTATCACAGAAGTGATGCTGAGCTATTGCAGAGGAGACAAACATGACATTCGGAGCTTTATGAGTACTTTGACTGTAGAACAAAGAAGGATTTCAGCTGAGGGAAACTGGAAGTTGTGTGTTGGGGTTACTGTAATCCTGTTTATCTAAGATTTGATGCATCTACCCTGGTGCACCGTATCTGCTGTGTCTTTTGCAATTTTCAAAGCACCAACTAGGTCAGTCTTTGTCCCACATCTGTCCTCCAGGAAGCGAAGTCCTGGAGTGACCATCCCAGTGGATGCCTTGGTATCTCTTCCATTGCAGGGTTCCCTGCCAAAGCAAGGTCCTCATCACACACTTTGTCTGGAACACCACCATTTCAACCTCTTTTCTCTTCATCCAAACAAAGCTGATACATTCTGAAACATGAAGTCTTTGGCCCTGCCACTCCACACCTGAGCCCAGGCATCCACGTGATTCTCTGCAAATTTTCTTGCTTATTTTGACTTCTTTTTGGTTCATTCCTCTTGTGGGTGGTAAACAAGGAGTTCCTTGAGGGGAGAGAAAGAGGACGAGGAGAGAAGGATGGGAAGAGGGAGGAAAAAGGGGAGGGGGAGGGGAGGGGAGGGGGAGAGGG
>NW_021620456.1:986324-1021993 GCF_004785775.1 Grammomys surdaster | reverse complement strand
GAGGGAGAGGGAGAGGGAGAGGGAGAGAGGGAGAGAGGGAGAGAGGGAGAGAGGGAGAGAGGGAGAGAGGGAGAGGGAGAGGAATATGCTCTAGCCTCTGGGAAGCTCACCACTAGGCAATAAAAGTCTCAGGAGAATGTCACTGGTCTAAAAACAGTATATTTTGCAGTTATTATTGAATGTACCTCCTGTCTTGTAGAAAATAAAGTTGATGATAGGAGGAATGTGAATTCCAATTTTTTTTCAACTACAGTAACAGAAAACTTGGGGAGTATTGGCTAAAACCCTAAGAACTTTTGTTTGCTCATAAGATAAGAGTTAGAGAGCCTCATAGTTAGTTTGGTAGCTCAGTGATATCATGAACATTGTAGTGTCTTTCATCCCTGATATCTTTTATATTTTGACCTCATGGTCAAAATATGACTATTTAGCTCCAAGCAGAAAATTTTCTCATGAAACACATCTAGAAAAGGAAAGAAAATGCAGACAGAAGAGAGTTTTCTTCTTGTAAAATAAAGGAACAGTCATTCTTGGAAGCCTCAGTATATTTCTGTTCATTGGCTAGAATCTGGTCACATAAGAGTAGAGGTATTACTTATTGGTAAAGCCATACCAAAAAAGGATCTGGGTTTCTTGCCAACATCAGAAACAGAGCTTGCTTTAAGTAATTTATTAAAAGCAATCACCACGGATGTCAGTCAAGCTGTAGATTCTGTAATCAAGGAGGGAGAATGGTGTTGTCCCATGTGCAAGGAGATGCCTCACAGTGAAGCATCTTTGTCAGTCCAAAAGAAAAGTGGTGGAAGGAAGGTACAAAAATAATGAAAAAGAGGAAATGGGTCCTTAGTACAAAGTATTCCCCAATAAGCCCCTGGAGCCTGGAGATGTGGTGTCCCTGGCCTTTTCTACTCCTATGGCTCCTAGTAAGTTGCTGGTGCTGATGGTTCCTATGCTAAGATCCATCTTTCTTCTTAACAGAAATCTAATTTCGTTTGAAATGGCAATGGTTGTTTGGCACATATCTACTTCTCTACACTTTTTTAAAAGATTTACTTATTTTATGTGCCTCAGTACTTTGCCTGTATGTATGTCTCTTTGAGGGTGTTGTATCCCCTGGAACAGGAGTTACAGACAGCTGTGAGGTACCATATGGGTGCTGAGAATTGAACCCCAGTCCTCTGGAAGAACAACCTGTGCTCATAACTACTGAGCCATCTGTCTAACCCCTCTATACTTTCTTATAAACAGAAGAGACTGGATTTCTAATAAGAGGGAAGTGTGTGGGGTCACTGGATAGTGTTTCATGCAAAACACTGACTGTGATTCACAACTCTTTGCTTCATCATTTCCTTGCACGTGAGGTTGCCTCAGCAAGTATGCCAGCAGTGAGCGTGAGTCTCCTGTAAGGATACTACAAGAGAAGAATCCTGGGCTGGGGATACCCAGAACAGCTCTTTACCAGACCACCTTCATCAGCATATATATTGTTATGTCTAAAACCAAAACAAATCCACCCACCCACACACAAAGAAAACTGCCTATGTTTAAACCAATGTTGGGTTGTTAATCAGGGTGTATGGTGGTACTCAACACTTGCAGGCTGAGGTAGGAGGATCACTGTGAGCTTGAGACCAACCTGAGATACAGTGGGCACCCTTGTCTGAGGAAAAGAAGGAGAAAACATAACTGCCTCTCCCCCAATTCACAAGCTCATCAAATCAGTGTGTCCCGCATCTGAAATGCTAAACTGCTCCAAAATCTGTCGTATATGCTTAACCACAGAGATGAGCCTTGCTTTCTCCTGAGGTTTATTTCCTTCAGGAGAAGTGACCTTGCTTTCCACTTGGCATTTTTCTATTGCTGCTTTCAAAAGTGACAGCTGGCAGAAATGGCCTCACCTTGTGCTTGTTTTAGGAACTTGAGGAGGTTATCTTCTGGGCTTGGTAGAAAGGAAGGAGGAAATTGAATACAAAATTAGTAATGATTTCAGGGACTGTGTCTTCACAAATCCCAAGTACTGGATGTTGATCTAAACAGGTCTCTTGAATATCACTTTAAAAGCTGTACAAGAAATAGGAACATCATGAGTTGACTTCAAAATATAGACATGTATGAAGGTGGATTTTTATTTATTAGGAAAAGCGCTAATATTTTTTAAATTAGTATTTGTGCCTTTAGAGACAACCTCCTGGCAGCATCAAATGAGACTCAAGGAAGACTTATCTCCAACCTAGAGAAAAGCCCTGCTCTGGAAACCTACTGGCAGCAATGAATGGTGCTTGTCACACTACAGACACAGATGTGGGAGTCTGAATTCAGCACGTGTTTCTAAACATTTGATTAAGTCAATGAGAGATAAAGTATAAGTAGCTGTAGGTAGCTATTTAACTGCTTTTTCTGTACATGTTGACCATCCAGACTTTTTGGTTCCCTTTCATCTTTTTTTTTTTTTCTGCAAAGGGGGAACAGAGTCTTCCAAGCTGCCTTGTGGCTGGTGTTTCTAACTAGCCTACAATCAGCTCTTATGGCATTCTCCCTGATCCATCCCATCTTGATATAATACACTAAGCTTCCAACACCACCAAGATCTCTGGAATGTGTGATGGAGCATGGTATGATGATTCATAAAAAAAAAAAAAAAGAGAGTCACCCCTTAAGAGGCATGGGGTTAGTTGGCAGATTGATGTAAGTAATTACTCTTTCCTCTGGGTTTAACACTTGTTCAAGTCAGGGTTCTCCAGAGAAACACAACTAATGGGATATTTATAAACACGTGTGGAAAGAGATTTATTGTGACGAATTGTCTCATGCAGTTGTGGAGGCTGACAAAACTAAGAATGGCTAAAGACTCTGTCTTGCTGAGGGCTAATTCATGGGTCAAAGAGCTTCTTACCCAGGATGCAATGCTTCTGTTGCATTGCAACAGAAAAACAAAACAAAATCCCAACATGAGGCTAGACACCCTTCTTCCTTACAAGAGGGCTGACCTTTTTGCAGGCTGGACTTCAGCTTCCTGGATGAGGAATGACAACTGAATCTATTCAGGCTCACATATTCATCTCATCCAAACCATTTTTTACAAAAGTGTCAGGGTATTAAGTATTCGATTAACCCAGGGCTCAATTGAGATGATACATAAAATTAACATTCATAGTATGTATGTATATATGTACGTATGTACGTATGTATGTATGTATGTATGTATAATATTCATAGTACATATGGAGATCTGGCTTTTGATTTGTCTTTTGGCGGCTTATATTAACTCTACACCCAAAATGAGTAAGTAAAATACTATACAATTAATACTGCACCAAGAGATTCAAGTCTGCTTGTTTTCTTTTTAGTTTAATCCAGGGAATTTCTTTATGGACAGCCCCAAGTATGATAATGTATCTATGTATTTTTGTTCATTAAATGGGAAACTATTGATCCAGAAGACACTGAAAGGTTCTACAGAGCAATCATCTTTTGAGTTTTGACAGAAAGCATAATATAAAGAATGCTATTGATGTTGAACATCTACGCTGATTGAAAGTTTTTCTGGGTATAGTACCATGGGCTGACATCTGTGGTCTCTAAGAGCCTGTAGCGTAACTGTTTGGGCTGTTCCGGCTTTAAGAGTCTCTATTGAGAAGTCAGGTATAATTCTAACAGGTCTGCTTTTATATGTTACTTGGTCTTTTTCTGTTTCAACTGTTAATATTCTTTCTCTGTTGTTTGTTCTTAGTGTTTTGATCATTATATGGCAAAGGGACATTTTTTCTGGTCCAATCTGTTTGGTGTTCTGTATGGTTCTTTATAGGCATATTCTTTCATTAGGTTAGGAAAGTTTTCTTCTATGATTTTGTTGAAAATATTTTCTGGGCTTCTTCTTTGTCTATTCCTATTATTCTTTTGTTTGTTCTATTCATAGTATCCAAGATTCTTGGATGTTTTGTTTCCTAGATATGTTGCATGTTAAGTTTTGTTGATTTAACATTTTATTTGAATGATGGGTCCATTTCTTCTATCATGTCTTCAATGCTTGTGGTTCTGTCTTTCATCTCTTATGTTTTGTTGATGAACCTTGCTTCTGAGGTTCCTATTCAAGTTTCTAAGTTTTTCATTCACAGAAATCCCTCAGTTTGAGTATTCTATTTCCATGATCTGGTCTTGAAGAGTTTTATTCATTTCCTTCCACTGTTTGTGTTTTTCAGTATTTCTTAAAGTATTTATTCATTTCCTCTTTAAGGATCTCTCTCATTCATACAGGCCTTTTAAAAAGTCTTTTTCTTTGTTTCAGCTATGTTGGAATATTCAGGGCCTGCTGTAGTAAGGTTGCTGGGCTCACTCTCAAGCAAGCCAGGCTGTTGCTGAGACAATAGATTGTCTTTCACAAACTGACAACAAGGTCATATTGCTAAAAATAACACTCACACAACTCACTGAACATGAAAAGGTCTAGCTGGTGGCTACATATAACCTTTGCCCCTATGTTCTAGTGTCTTCGGTACTCTGAAGGCTACTGAAAGAAAAACTTAAACACAAATCCATCCATTAAAACCTTTGATCTACCATGCTAACCTGTCTACACAATATGATAGAGCAAAGGTGGCACAAAGCTTGTGGGAGTAACCAATCAATATCTGATTTGACATAAGGCCCACTCCACTAAATGGAACCCATACCCAACACTGATTGGGTCACCAAGAACCAGAGACTGGGTAGCCTAGAGGCTAAAGTAAGACCAAATACTACTGGTCCTTAAAAGAAAAGAAAAGGAAAGGAAAAAGGAAATGATCCCTAGTGATATTCTGCTATAGTCACAGATCAGTGCCTTATTCAACCATCATCAAAGAAAGTCTTCCTTCAGCAGATGGGAACAAATATAGAGACTCATAGCCAGACATTATGCAGAGAGAGAAAGAGAGACCTTTGACCACACACAGCTCTAAATGAGATCCCTCCTCTCAGAGCTCAGGGAACCCTGTGGAAAGTGTAAGAGCCAGAGAAGATGAAGGAGAAGAGGACAAATCCTTCTAAATCAACCCAGCAAAGCTAATGTGAACTCACAGAGACTGAAGCTGAATGCATAGGGCTTACACACATCTGCATAGGTCCTCTGTTGTACAGTATAGCTTTCAATTTAGTATTTTTAAATTTTTGCTTATTTATTTAGTCACTTTACATCCCAATCTCTCTCCCTTCATCCCTCCTCTCCTCCCAGGCCCACTATTACAAATTCCTTCCCACATCACCCTCTCACCATCTTCTTAAAGAAGCTCCCCTTGGGATACCATCCCAACCTTGAGACCTGCAGTCCCAGTAGGACTAAGCACATCCTCCCCACCTGAGGCCCAACCAGGTAGTCCAGGTAGGGGAAGGGGATGCAATGGCAAGCAACAGAGACAGGCCCTGCTCCAATTGTTAGGAGACCCACATGACGGCCAATCTGCACATCTGCTGCAAATGTGTAGGAGTCTAGGTCCAGCCCCCACATGTTCTTTGGTGGTTGGTTAAGTCTTTGTGAGCCCCTATGGGACCAGGTTAGTTGAAAATGTGTGTCTTCTGGAGGTGTCCTTAAGCTCTCTGGCTTGCTCAATTCTATCCCCTACTCCTCCACACGACTCCCTGAGTACCTCCTGATGTTTGGGTGTGGGTCTCTTCATCTGTTTTCACCCACTGCTGGATGAAGCAGGAGACATTTATGAAGGTTCCTGTCTACAAACATGGCAATGTATCATTGATAGTGTCAGGGATAGGCTCTTTCTCATGGGTCTCAGGTTGGGCAAGTCATTTCACTGGTTGAATGTTTCCTCAATCCTGCTCTATCTTTATCCCTACACATCTTGTAGGCAGGACACATTTTGGGTTGAAGGTTTTGTGGGTAGGTTGATGTTCTTCTCCCTCCACTGGAATTAGAGTTGGCTACTTCAGTCTCCACATACCCAGCTGGTAGGAGTTCAATGTAGTTTTTTATGGGACTTCCAAATGTGTGAACAAGTGGGTCTCTGATTTTTGTGTATTCTTTAGGCTCTTTTCCTTCTGTTGGTATGCTTTGTCCAGTTTCAGTGTGATGGGTTTTGTTTCATTATATTTTATTTTGATTAAGAAAGGAGAGTGTATTGAAGAGAATGAAATAAGACTTTGTGTGCAGGGAACTTTCCCAATTAAGTGCACAGAATTACACAAAAGAGAGAGAGAAAGGGGTGCTGACTTAAATAACATAGGGCAGTATATTGATTATCCCATCAGCAGACATAGGCTACTTACTAAATGTAACCCAAGAGCTGAGAGTCTGTTTCCTTCTCCTGATTCTCTTGCTGTGAACCTTCTGGTGCTGAGTTTGACCCCAGTGTGGACATGCTCTGCTCTGCATTAAAAATACATGCTTAGTAAACTCACATCAGTATACCAATGACTTCATCTGATCCCCAAAGATATAGCTATGTGCACTAATGCTTGAAGTCTTTTATTGGACCTGCTGAGAAGCTGCATCGTATTTTATTCTGTGGAGAATTGAGATGATTTCCAAGAAACTCTCTCAGCTCCAATTTATAATCTCCCCAAGTTAAGATGCCCTGAGCTGTATTTAGCTAAGATTGTGGCTTTCTTGAGAAGAATTGGATTAGAGGAGGAATAGTACAGAGATAGAGCATTTTGATCCTGTAATTAAGAAAAACAAACACAAAAACAAGTGTGTGTGTGGGTGGGGTGGTGTGGGGTGTGTGTATAAAAGGAGGCCTGTGCTTTTTCCTAGGTTCTTATTAGCTGTTGTCTTCTAGCTATGTAGGACATTCGTTAGGTTGTGTCCCTGTACTGAGCTTTTTGCTATGACACTGTTGAATGATACTTCTCAAAGCAATGATTAGGTAAAAAAAAAGTTATTTATAGAGATACTGACAAGTTAGAGATAACTTTTTCCAAAAATTTGAAAGCTTTCATTGTAGTAGCTGGTGTTTTGATTCTGCCAGGGAGAATAACATTCTAAGGGATTTCCTTGGTCTAGTTGGCTGTAGGAGGTATAAGAGTCTGCCCATCTTCATTATCACCTGGACGGCCTTTAGAGTTACGTAGGAGGCTGGTCAACCATACCTGTTGCTATGAATCTGGGGTGTTTCCAGAGTTGTTTATTTAACTTAGGAGGAAGACCTAACCTGGATATAGAAAGTACCATGCCCATGGTCTGGGGTCTTAATGGCAAAAGGTCCATGTGATGGTTTGTATATGCTCGGCCCGGGGAGTGGCACTATTAGAAGGTGTGGCCCTGTTGGAGTAGGTGTGTTACTGTGGATATAGGCTATAAGACCATCCATCCTAGCTGGCTGGAAGTCAGTCTTCCACTAGCAGTCTTCAGATAAAGATGTAGAACTCTCAGTTCTACCTGCATCACGCCTGCCTAGAAGCTGCCTTGCTCCCACCTTGATGATACTGGACTGAACATCTGAACCTATAAGCTAGCCCCAACTAAATGTTGTCTTTTATAAGACTTGCCTTGGTCATGGTGTCTGTTCACAAGTAAAACCCTAACTAAGACAGTTGGGAGGAAAACCATCGAAGAGCTGGTATCCCCACCCCCATTCCTGCATTTGTCCCACAATGATGTCAGCTGCTCTGCCTCAACACCCTCTCCACCTTGAGGAAAGCACCAAGCCCTCTATGATGCTGCCACAAATAAGCCTTCTTTAGATTGTTTCTGTTGGATACTTTGTCATATAAATACACAAGTAACTGCCACCCCTACCTTGTAATAGGAACCTGACTCGGAATAAAGGAGTCACGAAGAAGATCTTTATATCTTGACGATGTTTTTGATGGATGCATTTGGGAGAGGCAGGGATGAACAATGAATGTGTAAATAAATTGAAGTATTGAGATAAGATGAGACACGTTAAGAAAATGATTCAAGCAAAGGGCAACTTTAGACTGAACTGTTAGATAAGGGGTCTCTGAAGAGAAGACACTGAAGTTGAGACCTGTGAGGATTAAAGATCTATGATACAGAGCACCAGAGAGAGGGGAATGCAAGTACAGATGCCCTAATGGTGACATGGTAACAAAGAATCACTCAGCACCTAGAACTTTCCAATGCCTAGCACTGATAAATGTCGGCTGATGGAGCACATGTCTTAAAATCAGCTCAATTTCGCTTCCTAATGGTTCTTTCTAAGAAACCGAATGCTCATGAATCCCAAGCAGTTGACGAAGGTATAGAAGATGAAAGTAGAGATAGGACACTCCTGAGTATATACCTGAAAGGACCTGGGTCTGTCCAAGTAGCACAGTATCACAAAGTAGAACCAGCCTAGATACTTACCAGCAAATACTGATAAAGAAAACATATGAAATAAGGACATGAGAGTTTTATTCGGCTATTCAGAAGAATGAAATGTCACTATTTGTAGAAAAAGGGGTGTGGCTTTAAATGAAATGAAGTACTCAAAGAGGCAAATGTCACAAGATTCTCTCCTGTGCAGAATATAGGGGCTTGTATGTTTAAGAGATGAAAGTATTCAGAGAAGTATACAAGAGAGAAAAGGAGATCAATAGGAAGGAGGGGACAAGACAGGGTAAAGGGTGCAAGTATGATCAAAGTGTATCACGTAGATGAAAATGGCTTCTAAAAACATAGACTGCAACCTCATTGCATAGGCACTGCTTCCACTCTGGCGAGCACGCTATCCTGATTTGAAGGCATTGAGAATTTTCAGCTCTTTGTGACTCCTTAAATAACAAACCTACAGCTCGAAACAATCACATTTGTGAGTTTTGGAGAAGAAAGACAATGTTTGATCTAAAGTACTTGTTTTTTTTTTAAGACACTTGCCTGAAGAATGTTCCTTTTCCACACTTTCTATGAGTCAATACAACTGGCATCTTTGAAGCAGACTCTGGAACTTTTTACTCTCCTCCCAGGGAAGAAATCTTTGGAGATGTTAAGAGAGAGGGTGCAGGGAAAAAATGGGGGGAAATGGAGGGAAGGGAATATAGAGAAAGATCGAACATTCAAAACCACCTTGGTTCATACAAGTTATTACTGGAAAGAAAGCAGGAAAGGAAGGAAACAGGCAACAGGCAAATAGTAGTCCAGACTTCCCCCAGTTTAAAGGGGAAGAAACTACCCTTGGTCCACATTGTAGTGTAGCGATTTGCCCAATTTGTAAATAAGACTTTGCATGCTTAAATTTCACAAATAAAACTAAGAATTGGGTTTTGAAAGATGTGGGTGAAAAAAAGGAAAGAGAGGAAACGACACATGCAGAGAGAGAGAGAGAGAGAGAGAGAGAACTAAAAGAGAAGTGTTCTTCATGTTACCACATCCACATCTTTGGATCCACTTTAGACATCAGGAAGCTCACCTCATAATGACTAGGAAACTTTGCTAAGAAGTAAACTGCGAAAATAGCATTTAAAAGCAGGTGTGCTTGATACAAGAATGTGTTCAAGTGCTCTCTCTAAAGATCAGGACCCATCTGATCTTTCCATTGTACCCTGCAAGAATGTCTTTGTCTCTCAGGGTAAAAGCCTGACTTATTCTGATGGATTGGATCCAATTAATAGCACTTAGATAGCTAGCTGAACTTTGACAGAAGTTCTGTAGAGGGATATGACAGGCTTTTCTCCCCCTTCTGCATGTGCTGTTAGGGGGTGTCCCATTGTTCCCTCTGTTTCCATGGAGAATGGTTTGAGCATCATGAGCTCCGTGATCTTCCTATGTTGCTGTGTGGAGGGGGAGCAATCCTGACAGCACTCCTCACGGGATTGCTTTCACTCTCAGCCTCTCCTTCTCTCTTCTCTGCTCTACCTTGTCTCAGCCTCTCTTTTAAATGCCATTTCTTTTGTATCTCTGTGCGTGTTCATAGCCACAGCTGAACAGGCTGTGGTACTTAGATGTCTTAAGATGACTTTTTTTGGAGGGGAGGGTTCATTTTCTCTTGTTACCATGTGGATCCCCAGGCTAGAACTCAGGTTTTTGAGACTTGGAGACAAGAGCCTTTCCCTGCCAAGCCTCCTCACTGGCACCTCGTCTCATCCGTCTAGCCCGCAACTACTTTGGCCTTTGTATCCTGTGATTTTTGCAATTCAGTTTCTAAGCTTTCCTTTTTAGGAGTTAGTTAAAATCTCTGACAAAAATATTTAGTTTTTATGGGTAAATGAAATAAACATATTTTAAAAGAGGTGTACTTTCTGACATTAGAGGATCGGTGATTGGCGTAAAGATGCAGCTAGTTATTTAGGTTTCCGTATGTAGAAAATAACAACTCCTAACTTTATATGTTCGTTGCCAACTTTTGATTTCAATTGAAAATATGTAGTAACTTCTCAAGTGTGAAAATATATACTAGGCAGCATATTACCTTTTGCCCTATTGCTATGACAAAGCACTATGACCAAAGCAGCTTATAGAAGGAACAGGTTATTTGGGCTTATGGTTCGAAAGGCTTAGAATCCATCACCATCTTGACGGGAAGCATGGCAGAAGGCAGGCATTGCAGCAGGAACAGCTGAGAGCTCACATCTCAACAAAGTGATCCCTGGTAATGGCACAAAGCTTTTGGAACTTCAGAACCTGCCCTCAGAAACACATTTTGTCCAGCTCTGCCACAAACCTACCAAAACAGCCCCACCCATCAGGGACCAAGTATTTAATCATCTGAGCCTATGGAAGAGATTCTCAGTCAAACTGTCCCAGATTGAGACTTGGGTCCAGTGACTTAATGTCAATGTTGTAGTTTACAAGAACAAAGTAAAACAAACAAACAAAACAGGGTCTTACAACCCATTCCAAGCTGTATAACCCACACTAACCTTGGCCTTGAACTCATTCTTGCTCAGCCTCCCTACTGCTGGGATTGTAGGTCTTCGACACCATAGTCTGCAGTGTCTGCTCTTTAAGTGACCTTTCTAAGCTTTTGTGAAAAATTTCCCTCATTTTAATTCATAATTGTGGGTAAGTGCTCCAGGAGACAGGGCCAGGAACGGAAGCTTCATGGAGAAGTATTCAAACCAGAAAAATCTCACCTTGAGACCAAAATCTCAGCTTGACTTCCTTAGGAGTAAAGATAGCCCCTCCCCCTGTTCTCAGCCTTCATGCCCCAGGGCACAGAGTCTGCGATTCCCCACCCCCACCTCCATCTTTCTTTGGGAAGTCAGGTAGTATCTTGGTCAACTTACATTAAGCATCTGGAATCCCTTTTCATGGAAATGGAGCCTTCCTAACACCCGGTCCCAGCCCTTAATGATTAATGTGTGGTCTCCTTGAAAAACCTCTCCCCACTCCCCAAAGGTTTGTGTAGCTCTTGTTCACTTCCAGATAAAGAGCTGCAGTTTCACGGAATATCATCTAAGAGCTGTTTCACAGAATAGTGTCTAGAAGAGGTATTTCACTTCCCACAATAAAGAAAAGCTGTAACATCGAACAAGCATCTCAAAGAACCCCCCAACACACACACACACACACACACACACACACACACACACACACTGCTGGACTGAGATCTGAGATCTTGTAAACTCGAAGTGGTTCCCAAATACCCCAAGTGTTGGATCTAAGGGGCAGGATTCATGAAATCACATCCAGAGACAGGTCTCACCTGGGAGGCTTATTCTGGGAAAGGGGAGGGGATAAAGAGGCTTCCTCTGGGTAGAAGAAAGAAAGGAGGGGTGGGGGTGGCGTTAGGGGGTGGGAATGAGGCCTTTTATCAGGGATGTGGCACATGCGCAGGAGGAGGACATGTTACATGAGATGACAGTGGGTGACAGCAGATGGTGATGAAGTGTCCTGTTGTCTCCAGGTCCCTTGGGCTAGCCATAGAGGTGGCAGATTATCTTGCTGTTGCCAGACCCTTTGGGCTGGCTATGGAGGTCCCTGATTGCTAACACCAAGGGCAGAAGCAGAGCGAAGCCCACACATAACAATAAGAAATAACAACCTTGTTTAGATGCTTACTTACCATGTGCCTGACGATGCATATATTTTACAAAGATTACCTCACTTTATCTTCACAGAGTTCCCATTAGGTAGATTTTTGTATTTTTGTCAGATGATGAAATTGAAATTCAGAAAGCTTAATGGCTCACATAGGGCTGTACCCAGTTAATTTGCTGCCAGAGGCCAGATTTGAACCCTTGTCTTAACGACTCAAAAGCCTGCACCTCTAGTCTCCTAAAGTGGTTGAACTAGAATCTTGAGAGTTCAAGAGAGCGAATCTTTGAAGTGTTACACTTGGGCTGAAGAAAAGTACTATAACTGTAGTCATTATTATGAGACATGATAAAAGTTATAGCTGAGACCTGAGGCTATGGCTTTCCAAAAGGGTGAAAATTTTCTTTCAGATAATGTGCTAAAATTATCTTAGAAAAGGCAGTTTTATGGTAGACTATATCCCTAAATTTGGATCTGTAAGGACAGAGGCGTTACACTGTAATGCTGGAAAGGCAATAAGAACAAACAGAAGAAAGGAGAGCTGATGCAACCTGAAGACAGGAAGCTAGAGCTCTTGCAAGGACATTCAGGGATGGAAAGCAGTTGATGCCCAAGCACCTGAGACAGGAACATCATCATCAGATGGCAGCAGAGCTACCACAGGCCACATCCAGAGACTCATTGTGAATTTATAGACTGGTGGCCAGAGTGGGCAGTGGCAAGCAGTTAGCACAAAGAAGGGAGGGAAAGAGAAAGCATCTGAGCTGAATTACACATATGTCCAGGAGAAAAATGTTCTTTCTTCATCTGTTGAAGGTAAAATTGCTCGATCATGGAGGACCCTGGAGAGAGTCTTTATAAAGATCTGACAGTGAGGTTGGCCCAGAAATGTAGGCTCAAAGGCAAATCCATTTGACTTCCCTTTTTGATCTTCACAAAACTTTCCTTGTTGACCACAGTCAACAGTTACAAGGAAAGAAATAAAGAAAGAAAATTCAGGGAAGAACAAAGATAAAGGAGAAAGCACTTGCTTCTAGATTTTTGTGGCATCTGCTATAGTGGCAATGAGAGATTCCTTGGCCATATGTATTCTTGAGGTAAGATTGAGTTTCATTGCTCATTGATTTTAGTGACCTTGACAGGGATTTTATGTTTTACTTTTGGTGTGCTGTAGGTGGTGGTGCAGGTACACATGTGTGCACCTGCATGTGCAGACCAGAGGACAGTTTCTGATGCTGTTCCTCCAATATCATTCATCTTTCTTTTCATTTTTTCTTTTCTTTTCCTTCATTCGTTCATTTCTTTCTTTCCTTATCCTTCTCCAACACCTCCTCCTCTTCCTCCTCCTCCTCCACCACCACCATCTCCTCTTCCTCCTCCTCTTCCTCCTCCTCCTCCTCCTCCTCCTCATCCTCTTTTTTCTTCTGACAAGATCTCCCACTGGCCTGGAATTCTCCAAGAAGGCTAGGATGGTTGGTCCGTATTCCCAAGAATCATCCTATCTCTGCCCATCTCCCATGCCCCAGTTCTGGGATTAGAAGCATCGTACCACACGTAGATTTTTTATGTGTATTCTAGGAATTTAACATGGGTATTCATGTTTGTCAGGCAAGCACTTTACTAACTGGGTTATCTTCCCAGTTCACGTTTTGGTGGAGAAACTTATCATCCTATCCTGATGCTCTGTGATTTGGGATACCTGTGCTATGCCTCTGGCATCATGGAGCTAGTGTTCTGAAATGCATCCCAGTTGAGTACAGCTGGTTCACCTGAAGCCAAAGTGTAACCTCCTCTGTCTTAGGGCTTCTATTGCTGTGATAGAACATCATCACCAAAATCATCTTACATGTCCTGATCACGCTTCATCATGAACAGAAGTAAAGCAAGAACACAAGGCAGAAACTGAAGAAATGGTTATGGAGTGCTGCTACTTATCACCTTGTTCCACAGAGCCTGCTCAGTCAGCTTCCGTGTAGCATCCAAGACCACAAGCCCAGGGGTGTGACTACCTACAATGATCTGGGCCCTTGTCCATCAATTGTCAAGCAATAAAATGCCCTATATGCTTGCCCACAGGCCAATCATGTTGAGGCCTTCCCTTAATTGAGGTTCCCTCTTCCAGAATGACTCCAACTTATATCATGATGATGTAATACTAGCCTGCACATCCTCCATGCCTAAAGTATCATCTGAGAGCTGTTCTAAGGGACTGTATCTGACAAAGCAAGCTCGGGAAAACGGGCAGCTTTTTCTCCAAAGCTTGTGAATGTGGATCTGCTTAGGTTAAAATCTCATAACATTACTGAGATATGCTCTGGGTCAGGTTCTGTGAATAATGCTTGCATATCATGTCTTATTTATAATCATAGCAATTAATATATTCATTAATAAATACATGAAAATTATGAAATGTTAATATTGAAACAGCAGCATAATGTAGGAAGGAAAGACGAGATAAGAGAAGATAAGGGCTCAATATAATCAAACCATGTTCTATACAAATAGGCAAATATCACAGTAAAGCCCATCTCATTCCCACACATGTTCATACACATGCATGAGAATGGACACACACACACACAAAGAAAGAGAGAGAGAGAGAGAGAGAGAGAGAGAGAGAGAGAGAGAGAGAGGGAACTTAAAGCAAATAGTAGCATATTTAAAAAAAAAATAGTAGCCTTTCTTGCCTTACCTTCTTTTACCTGGAAAGATTCAGTGCTGGAAATTTGGTATTTCCTTAAAGTCAAGGTGGTTTGGATAAGTATATGTTTACATAGGTGCTTTTCTTTGTTTTCATCTTTTAGCCCAGCTGAGTTGTTTGTTCTCAAATATTTACCGTCAGCTTGAATACACAAAGCGATATAACATGCATTCTACAGGTGTTTAGAGCTCTTCAGTGGTATTTTGTTCTGTGCTGCTCTCGCCCTAGGCTCTGTATTTAGATTTAAATCCTCTTCTTTAAAATATGGCTGTGCCTTGGTTGCTTGGCTCACTGGATTGCCTTTGTGTTTTTATGATATATATATTTTATATATCATATTTTATATAGTATGACAAATATATACACATATGTACACACACAAACATGTTTCTAAATTCCCAGTTTGTTTTATTCTTTCACAGTTTTCTTCCTATATGGCACATCTTTAATAGTGATGTTTAGTTTATAAATATCCAAAATTGGGTGGAATGATGATAATATTTTAACATCAGTTTCCTGTTCTTTTATTTATTTCCTGTGTATGTTATCTTATGCCATGTTCATTTTTAAATAAGGTAACTCAGAAAAGACATGTAGAATCTCTATATCCAGATCACCCCAAAAATCCCTATTTCTGGGTGACCAGGATAGTGAAGCAACAAAGCTCAAAGTGTTTATGAATCTATGAACAATCCTAGTCAGAAAATACTCTACAGTTTTCCCTCTATTTTCCTCTTCCCTCTCCACTGCAGATACATGGCAAGTGGTTTACAGCTGTCTGGCTCTGTAGCAGTCATTCTTCTTTATATTTGACACTGACAGACACTTCCATTTCCATGTTTCCAAATAATGTTTTAAAAATATTCCAGTCATCTGTGAAGTTGACCGAGATATCAGCCTGTGAATTCGTTGGTGGAATTTCATTTCAAGCTGGTTGAGGATTCTTGAAAATGTATGGGACAGTCAGATTTGTATTTTGCACTTTGAGACATGGCAGGGAAACTGAGGGGTAGATATCAACAAATAAATAGCAGCTTTGGAAAGAATCTGCATCCCATCTCGGAATCCCATGGGGCCTACATGGTTCATTCAGCCTTAAAAGTTATGCAGTATATGTAGTTTGTATATGAAGTTTAATTTTCTGTTTACTCATGACTTCAAAAACCTGCAAATTTCTATAGCTTTGCTTAACATTCTTCTCTGTGACACTCTTGTTGTGGTAATAATTTTAAAATGGCAGCTCCCAATCTTGCTTGTTCTTAATCAGCCGCCATGTTCCCAACAAGCCTAGGCCTGCGACCAGGAGTAGCCACGGCTGTACCACCACTGCTCAGTTCAGGCTGCCCGCTCAGGCGGTCAGAGACACCAGCCCTGCCACCCATGAGATGCCAGCGTGGGAGATGGCTCTGCCAGTCTTCCACGCTGTCTTCGAAAGGCTGGGTGTTGCCCAGACCATCCCCCACCATCCACGCTGGCCTGGTAGGAAAATGAGACTCTAATGCTTAAAGATTAATCAAAGGCTTTATATGTTTGGTAATGCTCAATAACAGTATGCCCATACAATTAGAATTGTTTCTCAAATAGCTAACCTAAATATAAGTTGTTACCTTCGACTCTTCTCCATACCTGGTGGCTCTTCATCCTCCTACATCTCTGCCTCTCTAGCTCTTCCCCTTTCTCCCTTTACTCCTCCTCTTCCTCTCCCTACTCCTTCCGCCTTAGCTCCTCCTACACACTCCCTCCCCAATTCAGGAGCCAGGTAACTATTCGCATTACTCATGTTCTTTCTGTGTCTCTGTCTCTTTGTCTCTCTGTTTCTCTGTCTCTGTGTCTCTGTCTCTTTCATTCTTACTTTTCCTCCCCCTCACGCTCACTCTTTCACTTTCCCACTCTCTTGCTCTCTTTCTCCCTCTTACTTTCACTTTACGTCCCTCTCTTTCTTTCCCTCTCTTCCTCCCTCCTTCCCTCTCTCCCTCTCTCTCCTTTACTCTCAAATATAGTGTTGTTTGTTCTGCCTTTGGCTTTATATGCCCCTATCCCCCCTTCAGTGTCCCTGTTGTATTTCTGTTTCCATTATCATAGTTTAAAAACAATGATATTTCTCTTAGAAACTGGGATAAAGCAGGAAAGGTTATGTAACATTAATTTATTTTTGCCAGGAAATGGAACATATTGAACACTAATATTTTAACAAAATTTGTCTTTGTGATGTTTAAAAGTATGCTTATTAAACTCATTGTTAATACTAAGTTGGAAATAAAGAATTATGACTTCTTTGAAAATAAATACCGCATTCACAATGAATTTAATAAATAGGAACAGTGGAAACAAAAAAAGATGAAATTCATTAATTTAGAACAAATTATAATATCAGAAAAAAATCCAGCAGATCACAAGATTATAACTCAGAGAACAAACATACCCCCTGGCGGGAAATGTCAGGATGTTATAGGCAATGCTGTGTAATACAGAAGCTGTACAGTAATAATGAAGACCAGACTGAATTCATGCATAAATTAAAACATTTTCTGGTACTTGTTCTGATTTTAGAAGACTAAGAATGATTTAAACACAATTTGGAAAATCTTTATATACATGAATGACCATATTTGAAAAGAAAAGGCTGGATTATGATTTTATAAGAGATGAGAGAGGCTGATAGCTACCTCTGTGTCTTCACTATGGCACCAAGAAACAAATGATCTTATACTTGAAAAGAGTATTGGCTAGTCTTTAGGAGGAATGATCACATGACATTATAAGACAGGGTACTCTTAAGAAGCAGACTTCATGTTTGTACTCCTGTAATCTGGTGGCAGGAAGAACCAACCAACTAACCAACCAAATAAACCAAACCAAACCAAACCAAACCAAACCAAACCAAACCAAATCAACAACAACAACAACAAAATGCTATGTTTATACAGAGGGTTCTTTCTGCCCCAGGTCAATAATTTTATCTGAAACCTATGATGATGCAAAAATATCTCCATCCCTTTCTGTTGAGATGTCTGATTTATCTTATTTCTAGAACTTACTCCTTCTCTGTGTGCTAAATTCATGCATATTTTAAATCAATTGTCTATCAATAATGAAATGTTTCTCCTATTAAGTTTAACTGATTTAGTGTTTGGCCAAATCAGAATGTTTGGATAAGGTTCTGGCAATAAGACACTAGGCAAGCCTTCATTTTGTTATCAATACATTTGCAAGAATCTACATTGTACTAAAGAAAGTAAAGTTTCTACAAGATTATCCCAAGTCCCAACTAATTCATGCCTAATTTAAAATGGATTTTGCGTCTCTTCAATACATTTCCAAGCTCTACTTTCATTTATTCTTTCTCCACTGATAAGTAGGTGTAACGTCCCCTGTGTGTGCCGTCCCCTGTGGGTTAGGATCAAGGTGGCCAGTACATTACTCTTATACATGGAAATGTACCACAAACACATGCTTTACCTAGCTTTTTCTGTTGTTACTAGCCTTGTCTAAGAAGCATAGCCTGAACCTTATACCACTTTCTCTCACCTCTCTCTATGCACGAGTCCTTCGCATACTGAGAAGAGAAAATGCATGATGGGATTCCATTCAGTCCATTAAAGAATACTGCAGGACTTCACTGTGATCACAATAAATTGCATACAGTGCATTTGAGGGGGTGGGAAGTAGCCTGTGATATCAATAAATACAGTTGAAGTTATGGGATCACCTCTGCTGCTAATACTCTCAACTTCAGTTTGGGCAGAAAAGCTCAAATGGTTCAGTAAAGGTCTTATAAGTGAGTGGAACTTTCTCATGGTCTCTTGAGATAGTGAACTAGTTCCAAGACTAATAAAACATTTAGTTAACATGCACATAACTGATCACTCTGCAATCGGTGGTGTGTGTCTGAAACTACTGATACTGGTGACAGTCTTCCTGGATTATTTTTCTTTGACGTTTGGGATGATATTTTCTTCATGATTGGTTTATACATTGGTGCCATTGCAACATGACTACATGGTCTTTTCTCCCACATGGACAAAACCAACCTTGAGAACATCACATGTTTAGGAACCATCTGAAGGTCATGGTCTTGACTATATGTCAGAGAAAGATGTAATTCTGCTTTACACTTATGCTTATGTGGCAGTTTGAATATGCTTGGTCCAGGGGTGGCACTATTAGGAGGTGTGACCTTGTTGAAAGATGTTGAACTCTCAGCTCCTTCTGTGCCACGCCTGCCTGGGCACTGCCATGCTTCTGCCTTGATGGTAATGGACTGAACTTCTGAATCTGTAAACCAGCCCCAATTAAATGCTGTCCTTTTGAGGGTTGCATTGGTCATGGTGTCTCTTCACAGCAATGCAAACCCTAACTAAGATAGCTTATGATATCCAATTCTATCTCACCTGTCTGTAGTCTGTACTCCACTCCTGCAGCAACTACAGGATGCATTTCCTTCCTGACTTTCTGCAGGCACTCAGAATGCGCAGCCTAGTTTGGAATACCTTCCTGCAGTGCAACCAAATGCAAGACTTTGGTGCCTCCAGGCTAGTATTCTATCTGATAGGTTGGACTAGTTTGAAGGTAAGAGAAGTGGGGACCCTCAGGTTTTGGTTGGTGTATCTGAAAATTTAAAGAGATGCTTCTGTGGAGAAACATTTCTTCCAAACTGGGATACACAACAGTTTGTAGGAGTGCTCCCAGGGCTTTCACAGAAAGCCTTTTGGATGGAAGAAGCTAATGCTGTCTCCTTGGGATATTTTACACATACTAACTTGAGTTGTTGCTCCTTAAGATTATTTCCCTCTCTGGTTTGTTCAAAATCTGTTTCTCTTGCCTAACAAAGAAAAAATAAATATATACCAAAGACTCATCACATTTCTCTAGGATAATTAAGTAACTTCCTTATGTGCTAGTTGACTATCAGAGTTAAGCATTCACATGTCCTATATACCTTGAAAAGAAACCATCATGTCTTCACTGTGTCACCAACAAAATGGCTGTGTTTAGGGAGGCAATGTGTGAATAAAATATCACTTTTGGATGCCATCTGGACTAAGCTAGAAAAGAAGTCACAGTCTGACTTTTTTTTTTCCTGGTAAGAGATCAATACTGTCTAGACATGGTCTCATTAGGACTGTGCATTGACTGTGGCCGACTGAGATTCCTGTAATCTGGGCTGGGGGGATGGGCATCTATGTTGCCTAGTATCACAGAGAACTCCAGATTCACTGGGGTCAATTCTATGTCTTCCAGCACTGTTCAATAAACTGCCTGGTTTTGCTAGAGGATAGATGATACCCATTCCTGACTCAGATTCTGAGTCCTGCAAGTTCTGGGAATTATTCTCCATGACATTCTCCATGGCTGATGACCATTTCACAGGGCACAGGAGTGCAGTTCTGGCATCACACTGTGCTCTACTAGCCAATTCAAAATAGAAACTGAACTCTCCTCTTTTCTATCAGCTTGCTGGTTACTTTCTACAAATTAGCTCTGCATGTATGAGGATGATAGTTATCCTTCTTACATTATTTAGTGGTTTTATCATTTATGACTACATTACAGCAATTTGAATATATTTTTCAAGCCAGGATGGTTTATAATTCTTATGTAGGTCTGAAGCTGAGATGTCCTCTATCCTCCCTGTTAAGTGTTCAGACTGTTGAATGTGCTTGGGATTCTAAGTCCTTTGTTTGTGGTTACTTATTGGCATTTTTCAAGGACGTGAAGCAATGTTTGAGCCACTGGAAGCAGGAGGTGACGGAGCTTTACCTGGCTTCTCTCAGTGTAATAAATATCTGTTATTTGTCCAGTGTATTTACTTTCAAACTTTAGCCTAGATGAGCCTGACATTGAGAAATAATGCTGATTATGCAGAGGAACACTCCAGATAAAAAAGATCTTTCTCAAGAATCTAAGTGTTCCAGTAGATTAGCATTATCGATCACTTACTTCCCTCAGTCTACAGATGATTTCAGAATCCTGAAACTATTTTTCTCCCTTGTCTAGTATAATTACCAGAACAAGGAATAATCTAATTAAAAGACAACAAGGATGTGTTCTAATTGTTCTAATAAATTATGTAAATATACAGTGCGTGCAGTAGTTTCTCAATAGGGATGCATTCTGTAGACTGACAGCTGTTCCTTTACTGCCACACTTTACAGTTTATTTCTTCTGAAAGATAACTTGCAATGGCACAGTTAATTGTTCAAAATATGCTGGATCTATAACAGTTTCAGCTTCCGTGTCATAAAATGGAATGAAGAATTGAGTGTTGGCTTCTTTAGATAAAACATTGAACCAAACAGAAGAAAGTAAAATAAAGACTAATAGAATATGAAAAGGTAAAAAAAAGTCTTGTAAAGATTTGTTGTTTAAAATAGTTTAATTTATGGTATTCTTTGTGTCGGGGTGTTTGGCTCTGTGTGTGTGTGTATGTGTGTGTGTGTGTGTGTGTGTGTGTGTTTGTGTGTGTGTATGTGCACCATGTGCATTCCTGGTTTGTGAAGGGTCAAAAGAGAGTAGTGGATCCTCTGAAATTGGGTTTGGCACAGTTGTGACCAACCATGTGGTGCTGAGAAATGAACCTATGATCTTGTTAGAACAGTGGGTGCTTTTAAGTACTGATCCATCTCTCCAGCTCCTAGATTTAATGGATGTGCTTATTTGTGCATCTGTATGTGGCATATGTGTGTGTTCTCACAGAGGCCAGAAGAGAGTGTCAGATCACTTGAGATTGAATCACAGGCAGTTCTGAGCTACCCAAAGTAGGTGCTAAGAACTGAATGTGGGGATGTGGGGATCGATAGTACATGTTCTTAACTGGGGCACGTCTCCTACCCTGTCACTTTTATTATTTCAGTTCTGTGAGATGCCATTAGTTGGTGCAGTTCAATTCTAGCCATGTTGAGAACCACATTTTACTTATTTTTTGTTGTTGTTGCTTTGAATAAAACTCCTAGTACACAGAACTTAAGAGAAGAAAGGTTGATGTTGAGTTATGGTTTCAAAGAGGTTTTGGTTCATAATGTTAGGGAAGTGGAACAAAGTCCATGATGGTTGGTCTGTATGGTGAGGCATCTCATATCACAGCAGATCAAGAAGCTGAGACAGAGGGATCCAAACAAGGAATATTTCTAGAACCTTCAAAGCCTTGTCTTTAATGATTCGCTTCAGCCAGCTAAGACCCAGTACCAGTAGCCGAGACACAAGTTCTAAGTATAGGCCCATAGGGGAGATTTCATATTTACATGATATCACAATACATTGTATATTGTTTATATAGAATATAGTATTCTCTGTAAAGTCATCTCATGTCATCGACAAAATTCACATAATTTCTAATAGATTTTCTGCTTTTTTCCATGAATACCAGACTCCTTTTATGATAAAATTTGGGTATATAGAACATGTTGCATAAACAGACGAGAAAGCAAGGCAGTACAGAGAAAAGAGTGTCACAAGAAATTCATTCGGGTAGAAAAAAATCTATGTTTAAAATGAAAGGATGTGCCCGCCGGCCCGCAGCCTGACACGCCGCGCGGTCCCTCAGTCTCCCGCGGTCGCCTCCCCAGGCATGGCACAGGGCCTGGCCACACTATGGCAGCAGCAAGACACAGCACGCTCGACTTCACGCTCGGCGCCAAAGCTGATGGTGAGGCCATTCTGAAAGGCCTTCAGTCCATTTTTCAGGAGCAGGGGATGACAGAGTCCGTGCATACCTGGCAGGACCATGGATATTTAGCAACTTACACAAACAAGAATGGCAGCTTTGCCAATTTGAGAATTTATCCACATGGATTGGTGTTGCTGGACCTTCAGAGTTACGACAGTGATGTGCAAGGCAAACAAGAAACTGATAGCCTTTTGAACAAAATAGAAGAAAAAATGAAAGAATTGAGTCAAGACAGTACTGGGCGGGTGAAGCGATTACCACCTATAGTTCGAGGAGGGGCCATTGACAGATACTGGCCTACAGCTGATGGACGCCTGGTTGAGTATGACATAGATGAAGTGGTGTATGATGAAGATTCACCCTATCAGAACATTAAAATTCTACACTCAAAGCAGTTTGGAAATATTCTCATCCTCAGCGGGGATGTTAATTTGGCAGAGAGTGACTTGGCATATACCCGGGCCATCATGGGCAATGGTAAAGAAGACTACACTGGCAAAGATGTACTGATTCTGGGAGGTGGAGATGGAGGCATATTATGTGAAATTGTCAAACTGAAACCAAAGATGGTCACTATGGTAGAGATTGACCAAATGGTAATTGATGGATGTAAGAAATACATGCGGAGAACATGTGGAGATGTCTTAGACAATCTTAAAGGAGATTGCTATCAGGTTCTTATAGAAGACTGTATTCCAGTACTGAAGAGGTACGCCAAAGAAGGGAGAGAGTTTGATTATGTGATTAATGATTTGACAGCTGTCCCTATCTCTACATCTCCAGAAGAAGATTCCACATGGGAGTTTCTCAGACTGATTCTTGACCTGTCAATGAAGGTTCTGAAACAGGATGGAAAATACTTCACACAGGGGAACTGTGTCAACTTGACTGAAGCCCTATCACTCTATGAAGAACAGCTGGGGCGCCTGTATTGTCCTGTGGAATTCTCAAAAGAGATTGTCTGTGTCCCTTCATACTTGGAATTGTGGGTATTTTACACTGTTTGGAAGAAAGCTAAGCCTTAAAGAAGAGCATCCCCTGTGATGTGTGCTGCAAGCCACCTTCCTGACCTCCATATGCCGTATATGCCATCAAATGAGTCAGGCAACTGTTCATGAATTCCTTCAAGTGGTTTTCATTTTTAATTATTATTTTTAATTTAAAAAAAGCCAATGGGAAAAATGTATATTTTGATGAGTTAGGGTGTTAATTTTTAAAAGTCAGCCGAAGGACAATTAGACCAGCAAAGACTGCGGAATGCACTGACCCCCTAGAATGTGATTTTAGTATCTTTTTTTCCTCTGTGTGGGGTTTGGGTTTTTGTTTTGGTTTCAGTAGACCTTTAATTTGGACATGTGGAGGAATGAACATCATTGTTTTGTTCTGGAGAGAAGATCCTGATAGTGTTTCTCCCCTCTCACCCCCAAATTGACTTAGGTATTAAAATTTGGTGCTTTTAAAGGTTTAAAAAGAGTGATTAGCAGTGCTTCAATTAAAATGACAAAGGAGAAAAAAAAAAGAAAGGATGTGTTTATTTATCAAAAATTAAAATGTATACATCTACTCTTAACTTGTTTGAGAACAGTACATGTCCAAGTTGATTGTTGTTCTCTCTGACATACTTGCCTCTGAAATTTAATCAAAATATTAACAAGTACAAAAAATATCTTACTTCATATTTGACATGACTAGGGAGGATTTCTGGAAAGAACAATTGGTGGAAAAAAACTTTGTGGGAATACATTCTCACCTCTGAAGAACTGATTCATTGCCAAAGACGTAAACACCATACTCTGATGGCACTACACACACAGACAGCACTGTAGGCACCAACAGTACCATACACCCTGAAAGCACTGTACCAACAGTACTGTATACCCTGATAACATTGTACACACTGGCAGTTTTATACACACTGACAGCTCCATATACACTGACAGCTCTGGACCTACTGATGGCCCTGTCACACTGACAGTTCTGTACACACTGACAGCATTGTACACACAGACAGCACTGTACACACTTGACAGTATTACACACACTGACAACACTGAGAGCACCGACAGCTCTGTAAACACTGACAACTCTGTACACACAGACAGCTCTGCTCACACTGACAGCACTCGATAAAACAATACACACAATAGCCAAAGAAACAGAAAACAACAGTATACCATGAAAGAAAAGACATGCGAATTAAAAGAGAATATGTTAATGGAAATGAAGCACAATCATGTTTCTTTCCAGTCTGCTTTGCTACAAGCCGTAACCAGGGAACTTGTTTTGGCTCCTTTTCCTGTCTGCTAATATAATGTAACCACTGACATCTTCAGTTTTGATTGGCTATGTTCAGATTTCTTATTTTGTTAAACAGTTTGACATTTAAGAACTGAAGAACCTGGGGCTCAAGAACTGGCTTATTGGTTAAGAGTTCTTGGTGGTTTTACAGAGGGCCTGACTTCCATTTCTGCATGCAAGTGTGGCATCTCACAACTACTTGTAACTCCAGCTCCAGGAGGATCCAATGCTTCTGGCCTCTTAAGATGTCTATGCTTATGTAGACATATACATAATTTAAAAATAATAAAAGTAAATTGAAAATAAACATAAATGAATACACCAATAAGTAAATTAAATTGAAGGACCTGACTCCAAGGTGTAGATTAAATCAGGGAAAATCTTGTCACTTTATTTTATTTTATTTTGTGTGTGTGTGTGTGTGTGTGTGTGTGTGTGTGTATGTGTGTGTGATGCACACACACATTTGGAGGCCAGAGGTTAATGTCAGACATCTTCCTTTACTGTCCTCCATCTTATTTTTAGAGACAGGGTCATCCTTTAAATTTGGAGATCAAGACTGGCTGTTAGCAGGCTCTCAGGATCTTCTTGTCTTTGCTTCCCATCTTTACGATTACAGATATAGACCACAATGACAACTTTTTATATAGTTCTGGGGATCTGAGCTCAAGTCACATATTTGTGCAGCATGCACTTTAATGACCATGCCATCTTCCCAGTCCCCAGCTCTCTTCCATGTCTCCAAGGCCAAACATACATGCCTCCTGAGAGGCAGCATGAAGGTGACAAACACTTCTTTCAAACAGTTGGACTAAAAATAAACCAGGAAGTAGTTAACCACTGTTGTTACCTTTAATTATAATCTTCAGATTTTTTTTTCTGTTCTCTAAAATGATGATTTGATCATTAAAAGTGTGTTGGTTATAGTCTTATAACTATTCAACACCTATAGAAATGAGTTCTGTTTCCTTCCTTGAATAGGCCCTAGGTGCCTGGCAAACTGTCAGTAGGGCACCATATAGCCAGCAACAATCTGAAGGTCTCTGGATACTGAGGTATCCAATCTGAAGGTTTCTGGAGGGTGGAGTGCAGACTTGACAAACTGTATAAACATCATTCCTTCACAGACAATGGCACTGGTAAATTTTCCCTTAATAAATAATATGAAATGCATGTTAAGAAATTTTAGTCTTATGACAGAGCTATGGGAAAGCTCAAGACATTCCCTTCTCTTGCTGCCTGCCACTTTGCCATGATACCAGTATAATATTCCTTTCATTAGCCTCAGAGACAATGAAGTCATCCAGCAGACAGAGTGGACCGCATGCAAATTGGAGTACAGAAGACAGAACTCATAGAGTTTTCTTTTTCTCTTTTTGACCATTAACACAATCTAACACTTTAAAAACTAGATTTTCATTTATATCAGACTAAAGAGAATGCTACTTTAAGGGTGTATGAGTGTAGCAATCAGTGCTTTAAATGTAGCAGCTCCCTGATATACACAGAATAAAGAGTAGACGAAGTTCAGCACCCTGCCTTACCATCTTTCCCATATCATCTCCACTTCCTTCTGAAGACCTCTTGACCCTCAGACACCTGCCTGTTAGATCTGACTTTCCTCCAAATGTATCATCTCATTCAATTCTCTGGTCATTAGTGAAAATAAGAATATTTCTCTCACTATCATATGTTGCTGTAATTTTTTCACATGTCTGTTTCTCCTGCTAGAACCAGATTATTCTGGTGACATTTCAATTCAAGAAGGTGCAGTCTATTATATACTTCACTTCTTGACTTTCTACTGACACTCAGGAATTTAAAGCTTTCAAGGAGTGAATGAAAATATCAGTCAACAGTCAACCTAGAATCCTATAACCAGTAAAAATGTCCTTCAGCAATGAATGGAGGAGTGAAAGGTTTCTTTTCTTAGAGGAAGGAAAATCAAGAGAATCTGCTGCCAGCAGATCTTTCTAAAGAATGAAAACAGTTAAAATGGAATCCTGGAACACCAGAAGGAAAAGACGAAATGATCTTGACAATTGTAAATGGTGTTCAAAGTTGGACACTCTGATAAGACCTTTAAGCAGATACGTAGAGAAGTTAGGATCATTATTTTATAAATAGAGGTAAGGATGCAAAGAGAGATTTTAATTCTTATTCATACTGACATAATGAAGATACCAAGAATCTGTTCATTTTATTAATATATAATATGATATTTAACACATATGCTAAAGCTGTTCAGAGGGGTGCTCTAAAAACACTTTAGATATACCAAATAAATTACTGAAATTTTCAGATAGCTCACAAAAGGTATGGGAAATTAAAAAACAAATACAAAAAGCAAAGAGGACAAATAAAACATAAGACATCTTAAAATATAGCAATTACGTAGCTACATGTTTATAAATAAACTAATAAGGTAAGTATGGAACTTAGCTGAACTGTTATCAGACTGTAAGAACACTTCACTCGAAACAACTCCAGGGAAACTTAAAGCACAATAATAAAAGGTGTGTGTTATAAAAAAAAAAAACCTTTAATGGAAATAAAGCAGGAATAGCTGATTCTCTCTGAAAATCAGTAAAGCTGAAAACCTGCAAACAGAGAAGGCTAAATATGAGGCATGAAGCAAGGGCTATCACTACAGACACAACAGACATCAGGATAACAATGACAGAGCACCGTATTTACCCAGCATTTGACAACTTAGATGAAATACAACACTATTTAAGAAATAGTAAATTCCTGAAGTTGATCCATAGAAAATAGATAATATAAATAGCTTATAACAACTAAGGAAATTGAATTCATCTTTTTAAAGAATGTATAATACACAAATGCTTAGGCCTAAGTACATTCACTGAGGAACTCAATTTTATACTATTTCTTTCTAGTTAATTTTATAAACATATTATCAAGATTCCTCAAACATCAAAAGCAGTGCAAAAACTAAACAAATGCTATATTTCCACAACTCTGGCAAACATGTAAACGAAAATTCTTAATGAAATTATAGCAAACAAAATTTGAAAAAAAAAAAAGGATTATACGTCATGATAAAACTGAATCTATTTCAGAGATGCAAGCCTGGTTCACTAGAAAGTGAATCAATATAATTTTGTTTAATTATTAAGAAGCTGTTGTGGGTTGTCCTGGTGCTGTTTGTATTTTGATGCTAATTCTGCTTCCCCAAGAAGAGCTGCCTCGGAGGAGTGAATCATGTGACTTCATGTGAATCTTCTCCCCATGTTAGCTGGTCAACTAAAGGCTAGAGCTGGTGATTGGGCAGTGGAAGGGAAAGTGGAACTGAAAAGTTTAAGGGAGAATGAGAGAAGGGAGAGAGGAAGTCTGAGGAGGAGGGGGTGGAAGGAAAATGGAGAAGAAGCACGTGGCCTGGAGAGACCACAAGTTATAATGGATTTCATAGCTGGGGAATATAGTAGTGTAATGGTAGATCTACCTAATCTAGGCACATAGCTTATATTCATATTAATTGAGTTGTGTTTTCATTGCACAGAATTATTTGGATTGGAAATTTACCACAACAAAAAGTTAAACAATATAATTTATCACATTAACAGATTCAAAATAAGAAAAAAATATAATCAATAAGAAAGAAGCATCAACACTGGTTTTTGAAAAGAACTTTCAGAAGTGATGCAATTTAAGGGAACTTCCTCAAGTTGATAAACATTACCTATAAAAACCCACCACTTATCTGTGAATGACTGGGTAGGCAATATGTTGCCAACTCTGAAGATCTGAGTTCTACCTAGCCGGTATCATGCACCCATAGATATGTGCATAAATAAATAAATAAGCAAGCAAACCCCATCATACTTATGATGAACTAATATCATACTTAATGGTGAAAAAGCAGCATATTTCTCCCAAAATATTAAGAGGTATCACACGCACTTCCAACATGGCCATAGTGACTAATACAGCTACTACAAGTGTTCCAGCTCCTGCCATTAGAGCTAATAGGCACTTGTATATGATTGAAAACTTACATTGTCCTGACAAGTGATAAAAAAAATTCTTGAAACATTTCTCAGATTTGATCCCTTTGTCATTATGGTGCTGGAAGATAGAGTTTGGAATTGCCCTGGAAGGAAGAAGGATTATTAAATAACGTCAGATTTCACTGAATGAGAGTATGTAACAATGCCAGCTCCTGGTGGAGAGGGGACTGAAGCATGAACAGATTTCTTGGATTGATCTTGACTCTTTTAAATTTTTTAATCTTTAATTTTTTATAAAGCTAATTTCTGTTAAAGGGAAGTGCGTAGAAGAGTTAAGCCCATTTTTCTAATCCTGGGTATTTTGGAAAGTGAAGAATTTAACTTTTTTTGAGGACTAAAGAATGATAAAGATGTTTAGAGTAAAAATAAGTGAAGTGAAACAGCGCAGCTCTGTGTTCTCTGCTACTCACATCACAGAGGGAGCTCTAATCAGAGCATTTAGGAAGCAAAAGAGGAAGACAGGCAGATGAATAGAAAGGCAGAGGCAAACATTGATATTTGCCAATGACATGATTTTCTACACAGAAAAAACTTAAGTGATCTGCAAAGAAAAAAGGACATACAAAACCAACTCCTAAGGTTAGTGAGTATGCTCAACAGAGTTGTGAATAAAAGATTAAAGAAATAAACCACCAACAACACTGTGATTCTGTGTAGGAGCAATGATGGTGGACACTGAAATTAAAAATATAGTGTAATTTACATCACTACCATACATGAAATGTTCAGATGAGTCTAATGAACTTGCATACCACAACTGTACAATGCAGATAAAAGATGTAAAAGAAAATGTATATACATGCAGAAACACATCATGTTCATGGTTTTAAGGTCTCACCAGAGTAAGGATTGCAGCTATGTCCAAAATTACATGTAAGTTTCATGTCTTTCCTTTTAAAATCTTAGTTTATATAAAGGCAAGATTATGCTAAAACATTCTTTGCCAATAAACTAATTGGAGTAGTTAAAATGGTGTTAAAGAAGTCCAATGGATTTGAAGCAACCAGACTACCACAGTTTGAGACTTACTATGATGCTATAGCGTGAGTATTCATGAAGAAATAGATATGTACTCAATGGAAGCTCTCTTCAGAAGAAGAAAAGACAAAAACTACAGAGTAAGAAATATTTTCAAACTGTGTACCTAAAAAGAAACAAAGGAACAAAACCCCTTGTATTGGGAAGACACAAACCAATCCCAATATCAAGTTGAAAAAAAACTGAAAAATGGGTAAAACGTCTTAATCTGTCCCCACAAAATATGCCCACCAACTGGAGACAAGATTGTGCTCCCAGGAATCTAGTAGCTAAACAAGTGGATTCTTCCTGTGGATACTACTGAGCAAGAAACTTGATACATGTAAGTAGATGTTAAATTAATTAAAAGAGTAGGAAAAATGATGAATAAAATTAATGTTCATGTACTGGAGTCTGACTTTTTGATTGAGAGATAGCCTATCTGAACAGGACCCTGTATGTTTATATTGCCAGGAAATGCTGTAGCCATCTTAGTTTACAGAAGTATAAACCATATTGTTTGGTGGTGATGAAGTTGCCTAAGAACTGTTATCGAAATGTGTCCCTGTTGTTAGGTTATGAATGACTATAATTAGAAGAGCAGCTTCAAAAGCCAGAGACTGACTTAGAAGGGGGAGGGGAGGGGCTGATGGTACAATTCCAGAAAGAATCAGGAATTATTGTCACTGTGAATTAAGTGGGAGTTAAGGAATCCTACGCAAACCTTGAAAAGACTCTAAATACCTGTGAGATCCTGCACTTGGCTCCTGAAGAGCTGGGAACAGCCCTCTCACTCTCCCTTCAACCTCAGGAGGAAGGCTAAAGAGAGTAGCCCAGGGAATACAAAGGTCAGCAGAACCACAAGGCAACAGCAAGCTTAAGCGGAAGACTCCACTATGGGATCCTGTTCATTCCAAGTATAGACGGACTCTGTGGTAGGAGATCTGTCCAGCCTTAGAAAAGAGGCTTAGAAATACCAATAACCATAGCTCTTCTAAGCCACTCCCTGTAGGACTGTGTGGTCCAGCCCTAATACCTTTATGAACAAGGACTAACACTAGCTACTACTGACATGTGGACCCTCAGCACTCATAGGCACTATGAGCTCAGATTGGCTATAAATATAATGAACACTCTGAATCTTGAATGCTTAACATAAAATTTTTAATGTTCCATAAATTTTATTACATGTTGAAATATTTTTGATCTATTGGGTTAAGTAAAATGTATCTTAAAAAATAATTTCTTAAATGAATAAGAGAACAGATTTCTTCTCTAGTGAAAGCAGGAAACGAGGTTTGTACAGCTTAGAACAGCACAGTATCAACCCAAAGGGAATGGCTACTCAAGTAACCAAAAGATACACCGTGTCACACAGCATAGATATGTGAACTGTCTGTTCATGTGTGCTTTTGTGCCTGTCCTTTGTGTCCATGTGTGGCATCAGAGGGGATTCTTAGGGATAAGCCTTTGCCTACCACATTGTTTAAGAAAGGCTTTCTTGTGTGTTGCTGAATGCACCAACTAGGCTGGCTGGCCCACAAGCATCTGGGGATCTTCCTGTCTCTGCTTCCCACTTCAACTTAGGCACATTAAAGTCAGCATTATTGCTCCTGCCTTATATGAGCTATGGGATTTAACCTCAGTTCCTCACGCCTGTGTAACAATAGCTTTACTCATTCAGTGATCTCCCCAGACCCGAGGCTCTTCTTTGTTAAAATATTACACACAGACACACAGACACACACATACACACTGCTGAATGACAGAGTAGGCTGTCTTGATATTCATATGAATTCTTTCATTTTCTGGTTTATCTTGAACTATTGATTAAATTATCACAGACATTGGGACATAGAAAAGATACCAATTTGACTATCACTGTGAGTTCATCCAGTGTGTTTGAATCATTCCTTGAGAAAGAGAATCCAGGATCCACAGTTTACTAACTGTAATTCAGGGACCTGGAAAGTGGCTCAAAGGATAACAGCCTCATGTGCAAGCATGAGGTCCTGAGTTTGGATCCCAGGAACTATGTAAAAAGCTGGCCAAGGCCACATGACCCTCTAATGCCAGCACTGCTTGCCAGCATGTCAGGGAAGTGGGTGGTGAATAGGAGTATCACTAGAGCTTGCTAGCTATCAGCCAGAAGAAGAGAAGGGCTTTAGGTTTGTTGAGGGAACCTGTATCGAGGGAATAAAGTGGAGAGTGAAGAACAGGATGCTCTGTGCCCTCCTTTGGCCTCTGCATGTACATGACACAAGTACACATATATTACACTATATTGCACCATACACACATACAGAGAAAGAGACATAGACAGAGAAAAATCAGAGACAGAGAGACAAGACAGGCAGAGACAGATTGCAATTTACACCGTTAATAATTGAATCTGCCCATGTTTCCTCATCTTTAAAACAGGAATCAAAGAAACAGTATTAATATTGGGAAGGTCCATGTAAATATCTCACGATTCAATGTGAGAAAATGCTTAAATAGTGCTAGGCATAGAGCAAGCCTTCTCACAGTGGACTATTGACCACAATCTCTGTAACCACCAGAACAGCCTGTAAGGTAAGTATAGATGGTATCTGACTTAACATGATGCGGCTTAATGATTTTTAATTTGATGAGGGTACAAAACCAGTATGTATTCCATGGAAACAAAACTTAAAATTCTCAATGGAGATCGTTTCCTGGAGTAGTGATAGGTTGGCATGATTCTCTCTCTTATGCTAGGCCACAGGAGTAAACCTGGTTCCAATCAGCCATGAAACCATGAGGGGATTGTGTCGCTAAGCTAGGATGAATAGTCAATGCACTTTCTATGTAGGGTATAATCCAATGACATCTTTCCTATGTCCCAATGTCCAGGATAATTTAATCAATAGTTCAAGATAAACCAGAAAATGAAAGAATTCATATGAATATCAAGACAGCCTACTCTGTCATTCAGCAGTGTGTGTGTGTGTGTGTGTGTGTGTAATATTTTAACAAAGAAGAGCCTCAGGTCTGGGGAGATCACTGAATGTGTAAAGCTATTGTTACACAGGCGTGAGGAACCAAGTTTAAAATCCCATAGCTCATATAAGGCAGGATCAATAATGCTGTCTTTAATGTGCCTAAGTTGAAGTGGGAAGCAGAAACAGGAAGATCCCCAGATGCTTGTGGGCCAGTCTGCCTGATAATGGACTTCTCCAGAATCCACTTGTGATGGCTTTTCTGGAATCCATACCCACCATAAGCCAAGGAGTATCTGTAGTATTATCTTAGGCTTAGAGAGGAAACTACTGTCTGGGCCTGGAAAACCTGTGTTATCCTGTCTCATAAATCATAGCCCCTTGTTGCTGTAAGCAGCTTTCTAGTGCTCCTTAGGGGTTTATCACACTTGTATACAGAATATGTTGCTGAGGGCTGGGTTCTGGGTGGGAGTTTTTATGCTGGAATCCTGACTCACCATTTCAGATGGTGGACAAATGTTAGCTGCTGTCTACAACTGTGGTCAAGACTATCTTCCCAAGATTCATGTATTTAAGTTTGGTCTGCAGCCCATGGTTCTGTTAGGCTGTACTGGAGTCTTCAGGATGTGAGGTCTAACTGGGAGAAGTTAGAGGATTAAGAGAATGTCCTTGAAAGGGGTATGGGGACACAAGAACCTTCTTGCCTGTCCTTTTTCTTCTCCACTACTGTAGATGCACAGTCGTCCTTCACCATGCACTCCTACTGTGGTATACTGTACTGCCACTGGCCCAGAGTAACAGATCCAAGTGACCACCACTTCTAGGGCCGGGAGTCACTCCTTCACAGGGACCCAGATATTCAGTTCCAGCCTGACAAAGCTGATTAGCATGCTACTTACCTGCTGTTCTGTCACATGGTGTGATGGAGGTTCCTCTCTTAAAGGTTATTGTTCAGGAATGAACCAGCTTCTGGAAAACCCTCCGCATACCAAATGCCCTGTATTTGTTAATTGTTATGCTTGCTGCTTTTTACTCTAAGTATGAACTAGACCCCAGAGCTCCGTGGTGGTTGAGCTAAGACTGTAGGCTCTTCTCAGTACCCTCTCTACTTTGGTACATAATTGCTTTAGTTCTCATTCATCTTTTCAGAGTCTAAATGTAGAAAGTCAGAGTTGTTAGTGAAGATTTCCAGAAGAACATTTTCTAAGGGAGGGGGAAAAAAGCCTTTAACTGCCAAGTCCAGGGATTTAGAATGTGGCTTGGTGCTGAAGTAATTGGCTCTCTTAGTCTTGCATTAGAAGAGATTCTTTTTCAGAGTGTAAGGTTGAGAAGTACGAGGGGAACTCTCACATTCTGGTAATTGCTCTAAGGGGTAACTTACCTTAAAAAAAATGTTATTCAGCTGCTGTTCCTTCCTCTCTGTGCCTTTTGAGAATCCCATCACCTATCCTAAACCACCACACTCTCTTCCTCTTTCTGAATTTCCACTTTATCTAGTTAACGGTTGCTTCAAGTACCATTGCTTAACATTCTCTGTGCAGTTTTAGCAATTTGTTGGGGCGAGTGGTGTGTACATGTTAGCACTGGGGAGTTTTTTTTTTTTTTAGGACAATGCAGAAATGATTTATCCATCAAGATTTTATATCTGCCAGAGAATCAAGGCATAATGGAAGCTACTTGAAGCACACTATACACTGCTTGTGGCTGTTAAACTACTTTAGCACACGGTATATTGGCTGTACTAGGGTGGCCAGAGATTAATTCAAAGGGTCCCATTAACATATTGGCTCTAGGATGAGATATTTAATATTTCTTCAGCTACAGTGTGTGTGTGTGTATGCACACGTGCATATAGGCATCTGTGTATGTGTGCGTGTGAATGGAATGGAATTAGCCATGAAATCAGAACTTTACAACACTCCAGTATTGAAAAAATGGATTTTAAATTCACTTCCATCTTCCTGATAGTTAACCAGTCAGATCATTTTATAATTTTGTTTTCCATATGCAAGGAAATCAAAAGGACAGGTGGGTTTTTCACTTGTCTTTTATGTCTTCCTCCAAACCAAGAAAACATTAGGAAATTGCAAATATATTCTCATTCTGTCATAAAAAAGCTTACTGTTTCCCTTCATCAGGTGCCAGTTCAAACTCTGACAATTCTCTTGGTTTTACTAGCACTAGAGTAACGAAGAGAAATATTCTGATATTAAGACACATTTCAAGATATAACTAATGCTGTCTTATCATGTGGTTATCTCTGGCTCTCCAGAGACATTTAGGGTATTAGATAGAAATCATGATAAACTCTTCCCTATCCTGCATTCTCACTAATAATTGGAAGTGTTGGCAAGCATATGGAAAGAAAATTTTTTTCTTTGTTACTTTGGTTTGTGGCAGAGACAGACCCCTGTAACAAAGGATCGCTTAATGGGGGAAATAGTTTCTCATGTATACATGAGAGATGCTCAGAGATGCTCTGAGTTCAGGTTCAAACACCACCACAAACCTAAACAATGAAGGCCATTTATGGCGAGATGCCCAGGAAGGCCATGGTAAGCAAAGTGAGGTTCCCTGTGTAGATTTCTTTCTGTGGTTTCAAGGGGCGCACATCTGCAGGGATTTAGAGGAAGTGAACTTGATCGTTGAGTCACTCTATCAACACGAATGTCTCCTAAAAGTGTTTCTGTTTGCTTGTAATCTCCACAGTAACTAATCTTTCACTGCAGGTAAATATTTAGCAAAGAAATATCACTATTGGGGTAATGCACTCTGGTGTCCTATAGTCATATTTTGTAGTGGAATTTTGGTCTGATTGGATTTCCCCATTCCTAATGCACCTGAGTTGAGCCAGAAGGTTTGTATTTTTTCAGCCTTCACTGAGCAACTACTGTCAAAATTGCAAGAGGCACTTTGGAGCATTTTACTGTATGCTAGGACCAGGGTACAGTGACACATGTATTTCTGTGTCTCTTCTCTCCCCTCTACTCCCTTCTCCCCTCTTCCTCTCCTCTCCTCTCCTCTCCTCTCCTCTCCTCTCCTCTCCTCTCCTCTCCTCTCCTCTCCTCTCCTCTCCTCTCCTCTCCTC
>NW_021620456.1:969493-985924 GCF_004785775.1 Grammomys surdaster | reverse complement strand
CCTCTCCTCTCCTCTCCTCTCTTTTCTTCTTTTCCCTTTTTTCTCCTTCTACCAATTTGCAAACTATCTGTGGCTATTATATGCATGAATTGTACATAACATAATAATTAACTAGGAAGTAGAAATGTGACTGTCTAGCAGTGGGAGTTGCTAGGTCGACAAAATGAACTAAATCTGATGCAGGCATCTTGGTCAGGAAGGCATTGTTTGTCCTCTGAAGCATTGGTAACCTAATGGGAAAAAGAAAAAGTCATAGTGGTTTTTTTTACTTTCTTTTTGCTGGTGCTATTCCTGCACATTCTAGGACAACCTGGGCTGGATAGCAAGTTCCAAGCTAGCCTAGAAAAACTTTGTCTCCAAAAATGATAATAACATAAAATAAATAATAGGTGGGCTGCTTTGACCCCAAGATGAATGCTAACTGTAGCATACTTCTCAAACATAGGAATAGGTGTTGAGAAGTAAGCGTGAGACCAGGTTCATCTCTGTCTTGTCTGATGTTCCTCTGAAATTCAGCAGTATCTGGTCACTCACATAAAATTCTACTAAATCTGATGACTTGTATGGTTTTCTGCTGACTTTGAATAACAGGGAGGAGGGGCTGTGTTTATGTTCTTAGGAAACCATCCTCCTGTTGCTTGCTTGCATCCTTCTTACACACCTGGTCCTAGATCTAATGCAAGTGTTTTTGTTTGTTTGTTTGTTTGTTTTGTCTGTCTAGGACCAACACACTCTTTTCCTCAGTCATTCTACTTTCAGCTTGAAAGAAACAGAATCATACTATTTGACCAGTGTCTGCTTGAATAGCTCTCTGGAGATTTATTATTTTATTTTGGTTTCAGAACCCCAGACTTCAGCACTGAGTCTGACACTTATATATTCAATAAATACTTCATTAAGTGAATGAAAGTAATCAATCACCAAAAAATGCGGTGTGTGGTGTTTTAAATGAACCTTGAATGGCAATGAGGGTGGATAGGTGGAAAGGGAGATCTGGTTAAACATAATGATGGTAACTCCGATGACGACAGAAGGTGATGGTGATGTCTGTCCTGATTTTAACCATGTTGCATGCCCTTTGTATGAGTCATTCATGAAATCCCCTAATAACTTCTTTGAGAAGGCAGAGTTATAAACTTTGCTTACCAATGGGGACATGAGTGTGAAGACCAATGGCTTGGGTCGAGCCCTGTGCCTGTTTGACTTACAAGTTTCAGGGTCCAAATCCATATCCTTAACTACAATGCAAGATTGGACCCTATTTTGCTTCAAAAACATTCCCAGGCCTATAATCTGGCAGAACAGATTAGGGTGTCTTGATGTATCCCAAACAGTGTGACAGTTTAACAACTTGGAATAGCTTCATCATCCATCATTTCACCGTGAACCTTTGGCTGTGTTTTTATCTAGAAATGGGAACATAAAACCAAAGGCCAAAGGACTCTTCATTTTCATGGAGATGAAAACCATCACCCATCCTGTTAGTAGGGATGGCCCCTGCTGAGAGCTCGCTGCTGTGTGCTTGTCTCTACAGAGATGTAGGAAGCTCAGTGTTTGTCACTGCACACAACAAAATTATGAACACTTAGGCAGACAAATTAAACTATTCTGTGTAGAAGCAGCTCTGAAAAGTGTATTCTACATGTGGAAGCATGTTTTGCATTGTCCAAATGAAAGTCACAAAATTATACACTTACATCTATGACTTATTCACAAATCTCCCGCTGCGTTGTTTGTTTTCCTGTTAGAAATCAGTCCAAGCCATTTGTACAAACTGATCTGTATAATGATACACAAAATGATGGTTACTGAATATTTAGACTATGGCATGAGTCAAACAGTTGAGCAAATCCAACCTTTGATTAGTACCTTCTGCTTCATAGCTGATTGTGTGGCAAGACCTAGTATGATCTAGTACTCAAGGGTGTGCTGCCTTTTCAAAGTCATAAGCTAAGGCCTCTGAAGTCAGCATGTATATAATGCACTTTGAAACAAATGGTATCTATGAGTTCAAACTCAAAGGATCAGGTCAGGCTTGCATTTCATGATGGTGAAATTTTCTGTAAGGTTTTTCTCCTCTGTAGAATCTCCCTCCAGGAAGACAAGGACCCTTCTTCACAAATGCAGCCCCTTTGACAAGTGACCCCCTAGGTTCAGAGAGGATCTTTTGATTATGAGTGACCAAAATGAGTTATCCTCAAAGCAATCTCATTTTTGAAAGTGAAGATTCTTTATAGGAAGAAAAACCTTGTCACCAGTCCTAGAACATATAAGGTTAATAATGAACATGCTGTAAGGAAACAAATTTGAAAAAAGCAAAATTGCTAAGTCGGCGGAGGACTAATCAAGCATATTGTTCCCTTGATTTTAGAAAATTGCAACAAGTATTTCCGAAAGGTTGGAAAGATGTCCATGGAATACTTTTTTGGTTTACTCTGTCAGCAAACCTGTGTTCCTCTCTTCCCTTTGGCGTTAGTGGCTCCAAGAATTGAGGTGGGGGAAGGGTGCTGATGCTACTGCTGGCTTTCTGGGATTCACTGGCACAGGGCTTGTTGTCCCTACGGATGGCATTTGTTTCCCTGTGCTGGATGAACTTCTATGCTGTTCATATGCTGAGGCAGCCTGGGATGAATCAATCTTGATCTCTACTGATAACTGAAGCAGAACTGTGGAATGGGGTATAAGGCGGTGGTAGAACACTCACCTAGAATGTCTGAGGTCCTGGCTTTGATCCCCAGAACCACTAACAAAATAAGCAAAATACCCCACAGTTTGGAATTTTGTTAAGAGAACAAACTCTTATGACCAATTTAAATGCACTCCAAGATATGCAGAGAATTCTGTCCCTGACCCTTTGTGGCCCTTGCTGGTCCTCCCTGACCCTCCCTGACCCTTCCTGACCCCTCCATGGCCTTCTCTGACCCTCTGTTACCCTCCCTAACTTTCCCTGACCCTCCCTGGCCCTTCCTGGCCTTCCCTGACCTTTCATAACCCTCCCTGACCTTCCATGTCCCCGTTTAACCCCTCTAACCTTCCCTTACCCTCCCTGGTCCTCCCTGACTATCCCTGACCTTCCCAGACCCTCCCTCACCCTCGCTGGCCCTTTCTACCAACCACCCACCCAAACTTGCTTCCTTCTCCCACCTTTACTCCCTCTGTCTCCTTGACCCCACTTCTCTCTTCCTTTTTTTTCCTTGCCCTCTCCACTCATCTTTCCTCCTTTCTTTTATTTGAAAAATACAACTATACGGTACAAAAAATGAAACCATAAACATCCGGATTTCCAGTATTCAAGACAAGCACTTTCTCATTGGACAGATTTGCTTTCAGAGTTTTGCTTTATTTTTTCTCTCCCTTTTCTTTTAAAAAACGCTTATCGGTGGACCTAGATTCCCTATAATTTCCTGTCTTTTCTTTCACTCTCTATTCTCTCTGACATATTTACTTCCTGCCCCAAATCCTGTGAATCTGGGTGTGTTCCAATTCATTCTTTGTATTTTCCATATGTATGTGTGTATCCACTAGAATATGTGTGATTGTGTTCTTGTGCTTCTAGTTCTTTTTGTTGCTTAATAATTATTTGTGATGTGAAAAGTATACTGATATATGTATATAAAACCAACCAATTCCCTTTCCAGACTGTTGCATACTACATGTGAAGCAAATTTTACTTACCCATTTCCTTTTTGGGGTGGGTTTTAGATCATTGCAAAGTTTTGTTACATTAAAAAGTGTTATAATACTCTTCTTAGCATGTACCTCCTTGTATGCATGTTTATCGAGCCCTGCACATCTGCCAGGTCGAATCACTATGCATGGAGTATGCGATACTGCTTTTGATAAATACTATAAAAGCTCTCACTAGAATAATGTTCCAATTCATGACTCTGCCAGGAGTAATTGGAATATTACATTATTTTCCTCACATCTTGGACAACATTGAATTTTGCCAGGCCTTTTCATGTTAACTACTTAGGATGGAAGGAAAATGAAATCTTATTATTTTAATTTCCATTTTCTTGCTGACTACTGACTGAGCTTCTTAAGTTCAAGATTCATTATAGTTTCTTCTTTGAACAACTCCCATTTCTCTGTTGTACTTCTCTCTGTCTTTTTCTTGAGTTTAAGAGTTTTTTTTTTTATTCTGTTTTTTTTATTACATGTCTGCTAAATATGTCCCCTGTGTCTTTGGCATGACTGGCTCTTAGGGAGATCATTTCAGATGGTTAGTAGAGTTGAATTGTCTTACTATCTAGTTTAATCCTCTGCATCATTAAGAAGTCAGGAGTGTACCTCTGCCTCCAGTGTGTTGCCAGTCATTTGCATCTTGCCTTCTGAATATATAGCCTAGAGCTATCCAGTCCCCACTATGTACACACAGACTGGCTGCAGTTTTCCTCTTCAGGTTTCTGTAGGAGATTTCTTAGTGGTCTTCAGTTTATTCTCACCAGAAGAGCAAGAGAGACCTTACTACAATGTAACCCAGCTTTTGGTCCAACTCAACTTGAAACCTTATATTGGCTTCAAACTCTGCAGCAAATAAAAGCCCCAGTGACAGCAGTGGTCCATTGTTCTGAACTGCTGCTTCCTGCTTTCTCATCTCATGGCACTCTGTCCTCTTTTTAGCAGCCATACCAGTTTCCCTTCCAATGTATCAACATTCTCAGGCACATTCTGTACCCTCTGCCTGGAAAACGTCTTTATTCAAAGCTGGCTTTTTGTCTGCTTTCTGCATCTCATTCTGGTTTTGCCTGAGATGTTTATTCCTAGTGAGATCTTTCTTAATTCTCCTTGTTTAAAAATGTAAACATCTCCCCAGATTTCACTGTGCTCATTTCATGGGGGTCACTCAAAACATACCACAAGCTGAGAAGCTTGTGATGTTTTGTCTGGCAGCTCTTGAGATGGTCAGTCTGAAAACAGAATGTCATGAGGAGCATGGTCCAAGGAGATGGCTCCCTGGAAATAGACAGGTTGGTCGTGTGGGGATGGGATTCTACTTCTTGCTGGCTTCTGATGGCATGCTAACAAAACTTTGTGTCCCTTGCCTTGCATCAGCCTCACCTTAGTTCTGTCGTCAGGGTCAGTCTCCTGTTGTGTCACTGTCTTCTCATGGTCTCCCTATTAGATGTAAACTACCCCCTGCTGAATTTGATCCATTCCATTCCAGAATGATACCATCTTAGTCTTTGTCCTTAACAATTCTATTTCATTCTCAGGACCTGGAAAATTAGAACTCAGTCTCAATCTTTCCCTCTCTCCCTCTCTCCCGGATCTCTCTCTCTCTCCCCCTCTCTCTCTGTTGGGGGCCGGGTGAGGACAACATTTACCAGAGCACTTAGCACCATTTAATTACTTAAGCACAAGCATATTTATTTAATTTGTCTCCTTTCCTTCTATGAGGATACAGGTAGAATGTGAGACTTTCAGGTTTAGAGATATAGAAAATACTGCGTGATAGCTCTGTAGCCTCTGTAAATATTTGCTGGATAATGGATGAAGGATTTCAGTTTCATCATGAGCAGAGCAAGTATCATGATATGGAGCAAAATAGTTAGATTTTATAAAGGAAATAATGACTCTTCCAAGAATCACAGAGAATGATCTAGTGTCTGTGGCTTTGGAATTTTGTGTGTGTGTGTGGAGGGGGGTTGGAATGAGACAGGTAAAGCACCACTCTGACACTGCCTTTGTGTGGTACTATGAGAATCACAATCACTCCTCTGAGCCACATCCTCCTCCTGCAGAGTAATGACAATGGTTATAAAAGCTGCCCTATGCTATAGAGCCCTCTAAACAATTCCTAAGGCAGGCACGCCAGCTCAGTGTTCTTTACAGTTGCATTTCATGACACTGCGTCTAGAAGCTGTCCAACTGCCACTGAAATGGCCATTTGAAATGGCCTTCTTTTTCTTTTTAGGTGTCCTGGAACAACCTGCTCGGTCACGCCTCTGCAGAAACTCTCCATCCTGCACTGAGGAGTCCAAGGAGGTAGCACTCATCTGCACAGTAGGGTTTGTTTAATTTTATTTCTTTGCAAAGAGTGTATAAAATTGACCTACTATGGGGATGCCCAAACTGTATTAGTCACATTTTTTGCATATAAATCGAACTTTTATAATGGTAAGAGTTTACAGCTGGATTCCCTTAGAGAATTTACCTTCTTTTTGCTCCTATTTGTAGCTGCCACTTCACAACTGGAATATAAATATTATGTCAGCTAAATAAAAGAATGATGGCTTCACTTTCTGAAGGATGACATTACATTCGCTTCCCATGAAGTGCAGCTGCACTTGTACCGGATTGACATGTCGTTAGACTGTTCTTCCCTCACTAGATAGGCACACATATTTGATAATCTTTATGTATGAAAAGAAAGGTTAAATAGTCCCAGAGTGAAGTTGTAATGCCTGTGTGGCTTTGAAGATGATGGCAGGATCCAGATGCAATTGGTGGCAGTAGGAGGAGACCTCTGTCAAGGGATATGTCCTAAAAGAGTGGAGGGTTGGTATGGGGGTTGTGAAAGTAAACCTGGTTGAGGAAGAAGTGGGATGGAGCAATTGTGAAGCACCATAGGTACCTTACCGGCTATACAATCAGATGATCAGGCATGCCTCCCAGCTCACTGGTGAGACTAAAAAAAAAAACCTGAGCCAGGGTTGGGGCTGCTTCCCATGTCTTCACAGAAATCTCCCTGGGTGATCTGGCCCCTTCCCTATAAGCTTATGGGCAGAAGAACCAAACTTGGCTAAACAACACATGTTGTGTTCCTATTTGCCCTTGAATACATAACCATGCCCTAATTGGCTGAAAAACTATATATAAGCTTATGTATTAAACAATAAAAATAGATCCGCACCCTGATGTCAGTCTCTAGAGTCTGAATCTCAGGAATCTTTGTGGGCTCCATCTCCAGTCCTGCCCTCCCCCCACCCCTGTCTCCTGGTTCCTGTTCCCACAGTTGGTCTTGCTCAGAGATGGCTTTACTGGTAAAGAATAAGATTTTGAATGATAAATTTCATCAAGATACTAAAAACGGTGTAGAGGCATCCCTTCCCTTTATGCCTTAGTGTTTTCTCTGGGGGAGTCTTATATGTGTCTTAAAACAGTAGCTGAAGGAGAAGAAATGAACTGGCAAAATGCAGAAGACAGTCTCGAAAGTCAGCATTTAGGCATGCTGGAGGTGTTGGCCATACCTTCTCTCCAAGTTTCTCTGGCATGCCTTCCTTCCCCATGGCAGGCTGTAGGAACTTGAAGCTCTTTCATTTAAAGCCAGCCATAAAACCTCAGAAAAGTTGCAGTATAACTGTCCCGCCATGCTGTGTGTAAGACTGGCCTTTCATATTTTCTGACCCACCATGTCTAACAGTGGTCAGTCATAAGACTCATTCTAGAAGGAGTGTGTTCCAAACCTAGTAAGTGGAAAGACATACAGGAGAGCCAAGAAGTTATTGTATCCCTAGGCTTTGCTCAGGTCCCCTTCTCAGTCTAGTAGGTCTCAGACCTTCATGAAGCAGACATGTGTTCATACACATAGGCTAACACACAGACACACATACATATACACAGACACACACACAAAACACACAAGCAACAGCCTTGGCCCCACAATTCTAATCTGGTCATTTTCCCCAGCATTGGTCAATGATTTATGCTATTTTATTTGAGTTTTAAAAGTATTTATTTAGTTACTTGCATATTTATAGACAAGTGTTTTTTCATATAACCCAAACTGGCCTCATATATGCTGAGCAACCATGCCTGGCCTTGAGCTCACCATCAGCCTGAATTCTAGTATCTCAGACACGTGCATGTTTCATGGCAGGCTGTGCTCAGTGAACCACACCCCTGCTCATTTCTGTAATTCTTTCTTATGTTTCCCCCTTTAATAATATCTCCATGTTTAGGTTTTGGCTGTGTGTGTGTGTGTAATTGAACAGCTGCTTGAACCAAAAGACAAAGACACCTATACCTTTTGTTAAGACCCTGTCTCCTGTATCCACTTCATCTTGTACACCTATCTGTCTTTGGCTCTGCTTGCTTTCCTATCATTTCATAATCCTCGGAAACCCGTGGGTTTATGCAAAGTTTATCAAATTGGGCAGAACTGCCCCTAGAGTGTGTATTACTGCTGGACATTGTTTTGTTAACTAAAAGTCTTCACTAAATCCATGGTAGGTGAGACAGGCCTCCCCTTTTCACTGTCTAATGCATCTGACTTCTCCCTAGTAGATGCCTTGCATATCCAGAATACTTACCAACAAATCAGACAAAAGGTGCAATGACTTAACAGGGAGAACTGGCACCGCATGCTCCTTTCCCATGAATCTTTGAGTGTAGCCTTTAGTATTCTTGTTCTGCTTGGCATTTTAACACTGTAAGTAAAGCTCTTAAAAATGAAAGCTGGCAATTATTGGGAAGAGTAATTAAAAACGAGTGATTTTTCAAGGCTTAGAAACGTCACTTATTCATCTGTGCTTAGAAAGCCTTCTGTTTTTCTCCTAACAATAAAGGACAATGTCTAATCATTTCAAGTGCTCCCATCTTTTGCTGTTTCTGTATGAGTTTTGACATTTGCTGTTTGATCTTAGTCAGCCCACTTAACTTCTCTGAACTCTGCTTTCTTAGTCCGTAAAATAAGACTAATCTTAGAAATTGTTACACAGAATAGTTATGAAGGATCAAAGGATAATTGATATAGAGTTGTTAGGATGGTACCTTGCATGTAGAACCTTTCAAGACATGGAACTTATAATTGTTACCAGTTAAGACATGGATGTCACATTTATCCTTGGAAATAAATATCCACTTTCTGTGTTTTTAATATTGAAGGATTCTCAATATTTTGTCTTAGAATACTACCTAAGACCATGTAAATGAGGCAGATGTAGAGATATCTAAGGACACACAAGTAACACAAGAGAACTTAACAAAGTACTTGGTAGATACTCTTTGGAGGAATGGTTGGTACAAACTTCATTGCTTCCAGATTAAATGCTGCTGTGTCTGTGTGATGTTTTGGTGTTAATGTTAAGCTATGATTTTATTCCAATCTCTTTGTGTCTTTGGCAAGATGATCAAGAAAGCACCAGTCCTGACTTCTGTTTCTTTTTAAGAGTAAAACCAGGTATTTCTAGGCAAGATTCTGGGTGGAGGTTAAGGAGTCATTACACAATTCAAGAGCCTGTTTTCTCAGTGTTTTCTCTATCTCCACTTCTGGTATGGCCAGGTATGCTCTACTAGGCCAGCCATGACCAGGGATGTCAGTTATAAATAGATCCACCCTTGCCCTGTTACCTGAAGGCAGGAAGAACAAAAGTATACAGGTAGGTGTTTTGCAGAGCTGCCATTCAGAACTTAAAAGCTGAGTCCCTATTTTACAGTGTTTAGTCTAAAGTCAGGCTGAAGTTAATGTCATGTGAGCTGACTGTCCTTGTATTAGAAATTGCCTGTTAGGCTTGACAACCCAAACTGCAGACTTGGAGGCAGCAGTGGCCACTGGAATGTGAGCTTACATTCCTGAGAAGGGAAGAGGTAGAGAGAAGCTCCCTAGTTCTGTGTGTAAAACAGTTGTCATATTTGGGAACAGTTCATGTACCAAGCTTATAAGGAGCAGGCACATGAGCATGATTTAAAAGTGACTAAAGCAGCTGGAGTGGTAGCACATGCATTTTAACTCAGCATTCGGGGGCAGTTTGATTGCTATGAGCTTGAGGCCAACCTGGTCTCCATAGTGAATTTGAGACTAGCCAGGGATAGATAATAAGATTGTGTCTGAAAAACGAAATAAAACAAACAAAATCTAACCTGAGCTTTGAACAGTCTCAAAAGACCCTGTTCAGTTCTATCTAGCTAATCTACTTGCCTATCAAACAGATCAGTGTTCCTCAAAGAACTAAAGCAGAATGTGACCTTCCCTCTTCTATCACCTACATTTGTATATTCATATGACAGAAGCCCAAAATGCATGATAAACAGGAAACTGAGAAAATGGGACAATTTTGAAAGGAAAAGGCAATTATCTGACGTTTATTTCAAGATGAGCCAGATTCTGGAAGTTATCGATGGAAAGCTGTCACTACTGAAATAGAAATTGCCTGTGTGGCCTTGAAGCATTTGGAGGTGACCAGGGAAAGCATTAGCAACCCTTATGATAGAGCTGTGACAATTGTATATCTTAGCCCCAGAAAGAAAAACAATATTCAAAGGTCTGAGTAAAGAAGAGTCAAAGCAGTTCTCATCCTGTGGGTCTTAACCACTTTGGGTCATATCAGATCTTTATATTATAATTCATAACAGTAGCAAATTTACAGTTATGAAGTAGCAACAAAATGATTTTATGGTTTGGAGACACCATAATATGAAGAACCATAGGAAAGGGTTAAGTCATTAGGAAGATTGAGAACCAGAGGTCAACATACTTCTAGTTATGACACAAGGCTAAAGAGTTAATATACACTTGAAATAGAACTGTAAAGATGTACTGCAAATTGCTTCCAGTGATCCTTGCAACCAGATACAGAGAAAATCCAGAAGGCAACAATTTCTGCATACCATGTACCAGGAGATGTGTTCATTTGTTCAACTAAAGACACCATATCTGGCATAAGAGCTGTAAAAAAAAAAAAAAAAAAAGAAGAGTCAAAGATCCAGCAACTGTATGACAAGATGGAACATGTCTAGAACACATGCAATTGGAGTCACAGAATAAGAAGCGAGGTAGAATTGTGCAGAAAGTATGTTTGGGAAAAGATGACGTGTTTTAAAATATGGTGAAGAGAAAGTCTTAACACAAACCATAATACTTTTTGGTAAATGTTGTCTTTTCAAAAGTGACAGAAGTCTAGAAAAAAACAATAGTTTAATGTTTTTAACAGCAGTTACATATCTGTGGTAAGGTCTGGGCAGTGATACTGTGTGTGTTTGGTACACACATGGAGGCCAGATGACAACTTGTAGGAGGCTGTTTTTTCTTCCATCATGTTGCAATTCCTGGGGCTCGACCTTAGTCAGGCAGGCTTGACTGCAAGAGACTTTTCCTACTGATGATCTCATCAGCCTAAAAGAAAAATGATGTTTTTAAAGTAAAGAGGGGATCGAAAAATAGTAATAATACAAACCAAAGAACCTTGCATACTTAAAATATACTTTAAGAATGAAGACAAGGAGATTTTCAGATAGGACAAAGTGTAGGGGCTTCATTCCTCAAAGGCCTGCGGCATGAACGATGCCAAAGGAAGCTGCTAAGACTGAAGAGAGGCACATCAGAGAGAATCTTAAATGTTCAGGAAGGGATAAATGCATTAGAATTGCAAATATAAAAGACTTTTTCTGTCATACAATCTTAAAAGTATGTAGAACAGGTCTGTGCCCCGGAGCTAACCCTCTGCCACAGCTCTCAATACCCAAATCCCACCGGAAAAGAGCTGGTCTCCCAGGAATGCTGGCACACCTGTAAGCACTGGTAAGACCACCACTTCTGCTCTGAAGGACCTGCCCAAAGCCATCAGGACACAGAAATCAAGAAGCAGTCTGGGACAGGATCCTTCCGGTTTCCATCTGTACCTGGAGCTGATCCTGTGCCACAGCTCTTCATACCCAAAATCCACCGGGAGAAAGCTAATCTTCAAAGAGTGCTGACACACCGGAGAGCACAGGTGAGACTAGCACTTCTGCTCAAATTCCTGGCCCAAGAGGAACCTGTCCAGAGCTATCAGGACACAGAAACCAAGGAATAATTGGTGACAGAATCCTTCTGGTTTCCATCTGCACCCCAGAACTAATTCTGTGCCACAGCTGTCCATACACAAATTCCTCCTGGAGAGAGTTGGCCTCCCAAGAGTGCTGACACACAGGCTTACAGGAAAGAAAAGCCACAGTCAGAGACAGCAAGACCAGCTAACAACAGAAATAACCAGATGGCAAGAGGCAAGTACAAGAACATGAGCAACAGAAACCAAGGCTACTTGGCGTCATTAGAATCCAGTTCTCCCACCACAGCAAGCCTTGGATACCCCAACACACCAGAAAAGCAAGACTCTGATTAAAAATCACATCTCATGATGATGATAGAGGGCTTTAAGAAGGACATAAGTAACTTCCTTAAAGAAATACAGAAGAACACAGGTAAACAGGTAGAAGCCCTTAAGGAGGAAACAGAAAAATCTCTTAAAGAACTACAGAAAAACACAACCAAACAAGTGAAGGAATTGAACAAAACCATCCAGGACCTATAAATAAATATAGAATATTTATTTATAAAAATAAATAGAATAAAATAGAAATAGAAACAATAAAGAAATCACAAAGGAAGAGAACTCTGGAGATAGAAAGTCTAGGAAAGAGATCAGGAATAATAGATGCAAGCATCACCAACAGAATATGATACAGAAGAGAGGATATCAGGTGCAGAAGATAACATAGAAAACAGACACGACAATCAAAGAAATACAGAATGCAAAATGTTCCCGACCCAAAATATCCAGGAAATCCAGGACACAATGAGAAGACCAAACCTAAGGATAATAGGTATAGAAGAGAGTGAAGATTCCCAACTTAAAGGGCCAGTAGAAATCTGTTTATGTTTTTCTGAGTGGGGTTTTTGGAGCATCCAATCATAGTCGAGAGTTATATGTAGCTCACAAGTCTAAGGAACAGCTAGGCTAATGGACGTCTGCACAGGTATGGAAAGGAAAGTCATTGGAGGGTATGGTGGTCTCAGGATAACCAACAGCTTATATCTTTCTTCACATGTTTTCAATTGCTTTTTAGCTCATGCCATGCATCATGTATTCCACAATCCAGGAAGAAGACAGATGTCTTTGGAATTTAATCCAACAGTGCCCATATTTAATTAAATTAATTAAATGTTAACTCCATTCTAGCTGGTGTTCTTATTATATTTCTGCTGACAATAGTACTATAAATTCTCTGTACCCCCATAGCAGCTGGTGAACTTTTTTGCTCAGGTAGGCTCAATTGTATTGCCCCAGACCATGAAACTGATGGGTATCAGTGTTCAAGGCCAAGTTTGTTTTCAACAGTTCCCCTACTACATCAAATGGGGGAAGCTTTTTCTGACTTTTTTTTTTTAACCAGAATGTGCACTAGTAGAACTGAAGTACCCTTCAACAGACTCCCCTGAAGACAAAGGAACATTTTAGGGGCATGCTTGGCCATACTCTAGCTGTGGTCAATGGGTAGAAAACATGAGGAAGCTTGCTGTTTCATAAGAGGTTGACCCGTGTCAACGGCCCAGTTCTAAATGAACTGAATACTAAGGTGAGAAGCTGCAAATCAAATATGTGTTCTGATGCATCTATGTATTTCCACATGTCTATAAGAAGAATGAAAGATTGTGGGAAGCTGTCCTAGATCTCCCTCCTCTGTGGCATAAGAGAAAGACAGCTGGTATGGATCCATGCCCAGGCTGGGAAGCACTGGTGGTATACCTGATTTCTAAATGAAGTGTGAGGTCTATGCACTGACCAGCTATGCTGCACTCATATCTTAAGCTCAGAACAGGCAGAGTTTGCAATGAAACTGAGCATGAGATGCTATCTTGACTGACTTAGGAAATATTCTCTCTGAGTTATCACAACAATCTAAGGAAAATTATATTGTCCTATATTTGAAATAAAAACATTAACACTATCAAAAGCTATCCTTATAAATAAAAGATACATTTTTCTACATTCTCTATGACCCAGGCAATAAATTATAATCCCACAGTCTGTAAGAGAGGTTCTTTGTCATTTTCAGATTGTGTTTGAAGAGCCCTTGCCTGAACCCAAGTGACATAAGGACTTTTTCCATAGTTCCCTTACCATATAAATGACAAGTTTGCTTCATGTATAGTTTATAGCTAACTTTCAATAAACTTACTAAAATATATCTAGTAAAACAGGAAATAAATCTCCTACCACCATCAGTTAATGGGGTTGCAAACACACACTGAACTGGAGAAATCACTAAATTTTCTGGAAGACAGATCAAAGATGTAAACAGCAAGTTTCAAAGTCTTACTATTGGAAAGCCTAAAACATGTCAGAAGTTTATTAGGTGATCATTAAAATCACTATCAATGACATAAAAATGATGCCTGGGATCTGTGGCACCTACCTGTAATGCTCACACTTGGGAGGCTGGGCAAGAGAATCACAAGTGTGGGGCCAAACTTGACTACAGAGTGAGCTACAGTCGAACCTACACTGCAATCTGAGGTTCTGTTTTATGGCCCCCAATCTTCCCTTTGGGCACTTGGTAGGGTTGGCTGGAACTCCATTTTACATGGATGCTGGAGTATTGTTTTCTTTCTCTCTTGTGCATGCAGGTTCTTGTTGAACATCTCAAGGGCATCTGCCTGTCATTACATGTTACATACTCCATACCTTAAGCCTCTGGGGGTGAATTTAAGTGTTCTTACCCTGCCATGATTATGAGGAAGTATCTTTGACCTCCAATACAGTGGTTGTTACTTCCATACTTATTAATCAAGAATCTGAGCTCCAAGGAGCTGATAGAATTTGACCAAGACTCTGTGTTTTATTCAGATTTGATTGTTTCTCTGTCACAAAATATGTATATTTCCAGTGTACTGGATTCCTTCTAAAATATTGAATAATGTAATCAATTGAGCATTATTTCCAAGAATAATTCACATTTGTAGTCATTGTGTAGAGCCCACAAATTCAGGGTCACAATTGTTTCACTGTGGAATTACTGAGGGGATTGGTATCAAAGCACCACATCCTCTTGACAACACCAGAGAACCTTCAATGTCTATATTTTGTTGTTAGTTCCATGTTTTTAAAAATGAATTTCATCATCCAGACTTGAAGACTTGGAGAATGACAGAAAGTTAAGGTCACCGGGGACCTTCAGTGACAGCTTTACCAATACAATTGGATGTTCCTCGACTGTAAAGCTTTTTAATGAAAAGAGACCCCTGAAACCCTTCTATTAATGTGCAGTGTCCTTTTGTCACTTTGAAATGAGTGAACTGTCAGCCTGCCGATTACCAGGCATACAGTATATGCTCATTAAATCATGCACCATGGGTTTCTTCGGATTGTCAAACTGTTTAATTGAAAAAAATGTGTAGTGTCACTCTTATGGGAAAGAGGCAGGAATCAGAGGACTGGAGAGCTGACTCTTAACATTTTAGAGCTTGCTTTTAACTGCAGCCAGAAACTGTTCTGTTTTACAGTTTTGATTAAAGGACTTTCCCTTCTGAATTTTTCTTGTTTTGTATATAATTCAAACACTGTGATTATAATGGAGTTTCTTTGATAATAGAACTACTAAATCATTCTGCCAGCAGCCTAAAACCAAGGGGAAGGGCTTGGTTGTGTACTGTAACTTCAAGGCTTGTTCTGCTGTGTGGGGGAACTGTGGAGGAGGAGATCTGGGTGTTTTTTATCTCAGCAAACCTCTGCTTCTATGACTGCATTGTTCAAGTCTAGGCCTCACCTTCACTTGGGTGGGTGGGTTGAGCCTTTCTGACTCTGAGTACCCTTAGGCTGTTGGTTCTCTGTAAGATAGTAACACTCCAATGCCTGAATTCCACCCTAGACTGAATACATCGGTATCTCGTGGCATGTATGTCACAGCTGAGGGTGAGAGGGTAGGGGTAATGGGCGTGACACTGTTGTTAAGGGCTTTTTACAGGTGATTACAGTGTGAGCCGATGTTGAAAGAGATTATCTAAATTGATTCCAGTTGTTCAGTATCTCTGGTCAAAATACCAGCTGTAGCGTGATCACCAGCTGTGATCAACTGCACACATCAGCTAAAATTCCCTGCAAGTTAGCCAGCTGAAGGGTTTCAACAGGTTAAAAAGCTTGCATTCTGGGCTAACTCAGAGCATTACATGAGGTTCTCTGGGATAGAGCCCAGGAATCTCTTTCTGGCTAGCGTTTTAAGGTAATTCTTGGCACTGAGCTTTGAGAACGTGCTAAGGAAGCAAGGCAATCTTCAGAAAGAGGAGTTCTCTGGAGCTCCAGACAAGGACAAGTTACAGGAAGTCTGTGACAGGATTCCACATTGTTTGTGGTTTTATCAGTCTAGCTTTGAGAGCATTCATCAGGTTCTGCTATAATCACACTTATAATAGCATCAACATGACTTGAGGCAAATCTGTCACATCTAGTTACATATTATGCCCTGGCAGAGCTGGATACCTATCCAATAATGTTTTTGAACCTCTGTGTATTAGTTTTACCAGAGGTGCAAGTGTGAGAGCCTGATCCCTGACAGCCCTTAGAAGCAAGGCTCACCCACCTTTCCCTGCAAGGAGCAGCCTTTAAAAACAAAAAAAAAGATTTCTTCCATGTGGTCATACTGGGAAGAGAAACAGAGGTCCAGTAACACAACACAACACAACACACACACACACACACAAACACACACACACACACACAGAGAGAGAGA
>NW_021620456.1:931603-969483 GCF_004785775.1 Grammomys surdaster | reverse complement strand
AGAGAGAGAGAGAGAGAGAGAGAGAGAGAGAGAGAGAGAGAGAGAGAACTCTTGACCTGCCCAGCTTATCATCAAGGTCCTATCATGAGATCTTGGTTTAAACAGAGGGCAAGAAATATGCATACCTGTACTGTGCTGGTCAAGGTGTGGTCCCTCTTAGTCTCTAGCAGTTTCTTGACCAGTTTTCAAACCATATGATGCTCTTGTTGGGAAACAAGCCCCTCCTCTGTCAGGCTCCAGGTTTCATCTTCTTCTAACATGGGGAACCTGGGGAAATGCCAGTTTCTAGGGACCATTGTTACAATACTCTGATAATCTATCTAGATAGTCTATCTAGAGTCTCGTTATTTCTACCAGGATCGGATGTACACCAGGGCCTAATGACTGGAATCAGTATACTTTTGAATGGCCTATTAAGAATGAAAAGATTTATGCATATTGAGAAACAGCAAAATTGAAACAAGTTGACACTGAAGTCAGCAAAGTAAAGCATTATGTTATTGTTATTAACTACCAAAATGAACAATTATTCAACCATCTACTTTCACAGACAGCTTATGAGTTAACCATTTTTACTCCTTAAGTGTTACTGAAAATGCAAGATAATTATGGTGAAAGCTTAGCTAATTTTAAAATTAAATTAAATTAACAAAATTATATGTAAGTATCCAATTTCAAATGCAAAGTATAAAATATTTTCTAAGATTTCAATCATGAAAATCACTTATCACTTCGTGTTATCTAACAGCAGACAGTGGAACCTAGATAATGATGATGGGTAGAGTGACATTTTGACCAGGACTACACAGCTATGCATACTCCTTGCCCTCCATTCAAACCTAAATGTGCAGATGAGCATCCCAGAGAAAATGTGTGGAAAGAAGAGGAAGGCCACAAAATGAATCTACAGGGCATACCCCAATGTAAAGTATCAGCTATGGGAGAAAAGGAGACAGGGAAGGGAAATGCAGAAAAGGATATGAAAAGGTACACAGACAGGTAAATAAGAAAATGTCATAATGAAGCTCATTATTTTCCATAGTAACTAAAATAATAATAAAATAATTAAAGTATATTCATTTGTCTTGGGCACCATTCTCATTGACAAAGGTATTAAATATATGCATGAGCAGACTTCATAATATAATTAAAATTAACATTATTGTTCACCTTCCTGCTTTAAAAAGCTACAAAAGATAAAAAGAAATAAATGAGTATTTTTAGCAATGTATCACATTACCCCTAAGACGCTATCACTTGTATCATCACTGGGCCCATCAGGGAACACTGGATGAGGAGGACTAGGTAAATGGTACTTTCTGCCTCTTACTCACAAGTGATACCCTGCTGGTCACTAAGGAAGTTTCCCTTAGTGATGGCAAAGATAGTAAGGAACAGAACAGGGCTGACAGGAAGGAAGCAGTTTCACTGGGAATTTAATCCTGACAGCAAACCCATGCTCAAAGCAAATGTGTCGGTCTCTCTGCTGTTCTTATACTTTGGATTCAGATGCAAATGAGCTTTCAGTCTCAGGACCTCTGATCCCAGGATGAGGAGTCTTGTAAGTGGCTCTTCACTAATGTCTGAGTAACAGATTTATCTAACAAATACAATGTATTATGTGTTTTCAGAGAAGTGAGCAATCACAGTGAGAACCATTAATTTCAGGGGTTGACTGCTAAGATGTATGTGGTGGTTTGAATATGCATGGCCCAGGGAGTGGCACTATTTGGAGGTGTGGCCTTGTTGGAGGAAGTATACCACTATGGGCATGGCTTTCAGACCCTCCTCCTAACCACGTGGGAGCCAGTCTTCCCCTATCAGCCTTCAGATGAAGATGTAGAACGCTCAGCTTCTGCACTATGCCTGTCTGATGCTGCCATTCTTCCACCTTGATGATTGTGGACTGAACCTCTGAACCTGTAAGCCAGCCCCAGTTAAATGTTGCCCTTCTAAGAGTTGCCTTAGTCATGGTGTCTGTTCACAACAGTAAAACCCTAAGACAGTGTACCTAGTAGAGAATTAGTGGTTAAAGCCTATGTGAGAGCCTGAGGAGAGGTGGTTCTGTGCTTAAGTGTTTGCCTATCTTTCACAGGATCTGAGTCTGGTTCCCCAACACCCACATTGGATGGCTCAGAACCACCTATTACTCCAGCTCCCCAGCTCCAGGGGATTTGATGTGCTCTTCTGGCTTCTGGATACCTACTCTCAATTTCCCCTTTATCCTCACCTCTCCTTGCTGTTGATTTTGTAAAATTTTCTTTATTCTTCTGTTCATCTTTCTTCTTTCTGTCTTAGAAGTAAGCTCCCTGAAAGCTGGAGTCAGTGGCTCTGTTTCTTTGGGAATCCACTGTAGGGAATAGGACTGGTAGCAATGGTTCTCTGCTCTCCTCACTGACCAGTCAGGACTCTTGTGGCTTCAGGGACAGGACACAATGCAGAAAGTGAAGCAGCCAGGAGTCATATTGGTATATCTCTTTTAACCACAGGCTTCTAAAACTCCAAGGAGTTAAGAAATGACTGATGGGATTGAAGTCCTGTCCATGTTTATCCAGACTTTTTTTAAGCCTTCAACAGCATCAAAAAGATGAAAATATGATAGGACTCACATTGCCTTTAAGTTGTAGTACTGTGAGATGAATAAAATGGTTAATTGTTCACTTGAAAATGTCTATTCTTTTGGAAAGAGGCCTGAAGACTTCTTGGCAATACTTCAATTGATTAATAATTGAGAGCGATGATTGGCTGATTGGCTAGAGAATGGAAACAGGGCTAATAGCCTCTCACTTTCCCCTTTATCATTTCAGACTAATTGATAAGTCATGAGGAGGTGTAGAAAGATTCTGGGTTCACTGGCTAGATGTTCTGAATTTAAAATGGCAGGGAGACCTCATAGTGATGTGGGTGCTGTCCTCACTATGCTGTGGGACATTCCACTGTGATTATTTTGGGTCTGACACTAAGCTGTGTTCTTGTTCTGGATAGACACCTGGGAGGATGCCTATCAACTTTGTTACAGTTGTCCCTTTGTGTAGTTACTTGAGGTGAGACAATATGTTGACTGCAGGCCTAATCTTAAGCAGCAGGGGGACAACCTGGCAGGAGAGATCAGCTCACAAATCATTCTTCTACCCAGTAAAATGTGATAAGTGTTCTAAGAGAAGAAAGTGAGCAGATTCGGCAGGAACCATTAGCTTAAGGGGTTGATGCATACAGTGTACTATAGAATATTCGTGGCTTAAACCTACATAAAAGGCTAAGAGAGATGGTTCAGCATTTAGGTGTTTGATGCTCTTTCACAGAACTTGAGCTCCATTCCCCAACACACACTTTGGATGGCTCACAACTACCTATAACTACAGCTCCCTAGGATTGTAGCTGTACAGTTTGCAATGACTTGCCTGTCATAAAAAAAAAATGCTTTTCTAGGAACTGTTCTCTGAGCCTCAGAGAGAGAGTGACAAGTACCCTCAGCTATGCCAAGCCCTGCCTCTAGGGATAGAGATGAGTAGGCCAGCGGTAGCAGGACCTGGTTTCATCGACCGTCTACTACTTCTTCAAAAGTTACCCACTGTGTGCCTACCAATGGATCAGTTACTTGTAGATGGATAAAGGGTCTATATTCTAGAAAAGGAAATACAACAGGAACATAAACAGTGTCACTCACTTATAAAATTGCCAAGCCTAAAGTGGCTGACTGCAACCGATAGGGCAAGGAGAGTCTGTGGTGAAGCTGGCATCAAAGAAGGGCTTTGAAGGAGAGACAAAATGTGGCCGTGTAGAGAGCTGATCAATGAGAGAGGGCAGTTGAAGGGGTGGAGCAGAGACCTGGAGGTTTAATTCCTGGATCATTTACAGTTAAGTATAAACTTTTACCTAAATATGTAATCTACACAGGGAACCTTTTGTTCACAGTCATGTTAGACTCAATGTTTACAGTCTTACACACATCCCACTGAGTCATCCCTACTCATTGTAACGGCACAAGGTAGATACTAACGTTATACTTTGTAGATGAGGAAACCTAGGTATAGCTAAGTTAAATTACTAATCCCCAATACATGCAGGAGCTGGGTTTTGGCCCACATAGTTTTTATCAAGGCTTGTGTAAGGGAGCCCTGAGAATCTCACTGAAGCATGGCGAGTACTAGGGTTGACAGATTTCCAAATGAGGCAAGAGGTGACGCTTCAAATGGACAGTTTTGGACAATTCCTTGAGTCAAGAGAAAGGCAGATCCGGACTTCTGACAACCATAGTGGGGCATTGCAGTATCCCAAACCGTCTTCCTGCAATTTAGCAGTACTTGGAGCCCTCGGTGGAGATAAATTGTTGGTGCAGGGAAACAAAGGTGTTTTTCAGGCACTTAGCTACCCTGGGCAGCCAGGACAGGGTTATGAAAGGATCTTTTCTGCTTCTGCTGCCTTCCGGGCTTGCGTCCTTAGTGAATCTGCTACAGCAAAATGGAGTTTGTTAGTTGCGTGTCATCTGAGGGTGGCAATTAGTTGCATGTGTTTGGTCGGATGCCAGCCCCTGGTGCGCCAGACCTCAGTGCGAGAGCCACTGTGTCATGAATTAGTCTTTAAATACAAGCAAGGTTTTAAAATGGAGCATGCTAATTTGGGTTTTACTAACTCCTTCCGAAGAAGGGTAGTCCTGTTCTGTGCCAGCTGGCCGAGCTGGCATTTAGAGAGAAATTGGGTCGCTACCAAAGATCACATCACCCCTCCCCCCATCTTTGGGAGCAAAATGGCCCCAGGAGCCCAGTGGGCAGAAGAAGCAAGGTGAACGAAGGGGCAGCAGCGTTGGTGATGGCAGCCAATTGACTCGCTGAGGTCCTACTAACCTTACCTTGGGAAAGGACACCGAGCCTGCTTTTCCCAACTCACATGGCCCAGAGGCCACCCATTCAGTGGTTTCTACATAAAAGGCTCCCTCATCCAATTGCTTATACACTGTGCCTTTTATGTAAGCCATACTTAAGGGATTATCACTGCAGCTTTTAACTTCTCCCAGAAAGAGCTGAATGAAAGTGAATGGGGCGGAAGAGTCCTCAGTGAGAAACTGCCCCCTCCAAGCCCAAGATGCTCACAAAACCCCTAATCACCGTTTAAGAATGCCATTCTGTTTTTGAGGTAGCTAGTTACAAATGGAATGTACTCATTAACTGTTACTGTGTGTGTGTGTGTGTGTATATATACATACATACATACATACATATATATATATATATATATATATATATATATATATATATATATGTTTGTGTGTGTCTGTGTGATCATTACAAGGGGTCCTGTCATGTGCACAGAACACAACTCAAGGATATAGAATGGAGTTGGTGTCATAAACTCGGTCCCTTGTCCCTTTAACATGGCACCACCCTTTCCTATTGAGAAAGAGCAGTTACACCATCGTCTTTTGACTCTTTCAGCTCAGCATCTTCCCCAAGAAAGTTTTAATGGGAGTGGGCTTTTTAATAAAATATTTTCCAGGTGATGATCAGACCTTGAGAAATCATCACTGCGGTACAGTTAAGGCTGAAAATGGGACCTTGCTTATTTACTTATTTAGTTTGTTTTCTTTTGCCAACATCTCTTTGTCTCCAAATAGAATTATTCTGTATTCTGAGGAAGAGCCCTGTACCTAGGGAGACAGAAAGGAAATGTAAATAAGTTTCATACTTCTTCTGAAGATTGGGCTGGCTTGGGGTTTGTTGTTGTTTTGTTTTTGTTTTCTCATATGAATTTATCTCTTCAGTAGATTGCTGAGATGTCTGAGTTGTCCTGGTTACTAATGTGCTTTACATTAAATTCGGGTCCGTTTTCTTTTTTCTTTTTTGCTTTGATTTCATCTGCTTATTTGATTCAGGCCCTCTCTTCCTCTGAAGGCAGCCTATTAAATCTACTAATAAGCTGACAATTCCTGAGAAATCCTAACCAGAAAGCTTTCCCAACAAGGCAGGAATCAGCGTAGGGGAACATTACAGAAGGACACTTTGAGTACTTGAATACTGTCAACGGTCTTAAGTGGGGAGTTTAGGTTGCAAGGCAATCCTTTCTGCAGTTTATTTAGATGCTTATTTAATATTTTGTATCTCTCCAGGACAATGTGTTGCTTTTACGAAGAAAAGCCAATAATGAGTGCACCACGGCTTTAATTTATGATGTCTCCTACAGCGTTGTGGGGATCTTACTTGGGATGCCTGTGATTATGTCTGTAATCGGCAAGTAAACCAGCTGGTATTTGTTCTGAAAGTGTTCCGAGAACACCCTCCTGTTAATGGCCCATGGCTTGATCCGGCATCTGGTAAACTAATACGTTGTCATTTTCACCATGAAAGTCAGCACAAATCATTAAGGATTCTACAGCCATTTGCGTCCTTCTCGCGCCTCAAATACACCAATTACCATGAAATTATTCCTATTAGCAGCATGATTGAATGATACTAACCTGACTGGAACTTGTTGGCAGGATTTCTCTCATAATGACAGTAATGGACTGAGCAGTTGAGTCCTTGCTGGGCTCGGTTAAACAGAAAGGTTTGGTAGTACATGTTTGTGACCCCTGGTGAGCAGCACCACCTCATCACGGGGTAAGTTCCAGGGTACACGCTGCTTGTCCTTTTTCCTCAGCATGGGGAAACTTTTTCATTATGTTTTAATTTAGTGGGGGATAGAATCTCTGTACACTATTGTACATGGAATTCAGAGACTGCTTCTTAGTACAATCATTATCATCGAATAAGAAGCTCAGCCACGTCCCGCACTCATGATAAACAATGTTTGCGTTTTAATGAAATATTCCACAAATGAAATGCTATCCTTTGAAGTGACTTAGAAAAAGGCAAAATGCCCAAGATCGATGGTTTCATTTACCTTTCTTTTTGCCTAATCTAGGTATGTAAGGCCACGTGAGGTGTGTGACTGAAAATGCCTATCAGGGAGACAGACGAGATATATGACACAGGCCAGTGAGAACTCCCACCTCCCACCCCCTGAAGTGCTGCCAAGGCTTCTGTATGGGAAGATATCAGGTTGGATGCATTCTGCAGTGATCTGAGGGAGCCAGAGGATGTACAGAAACATTTTAGGGTCAGTCCTATCTTGTCTTGTGTCTTTCATCTCTTTGAACATAGTTTTGGAAGGCACCTCAAGTGAGATGTGACCCAAAACTATACCTTGCTTGAACTTCAGTTCCTGGTCAATGGCTCCTCTGACATACTGGATGTGGAGAAGAGGTAGACTGCTCCCTGGCAGAAAAGCATTGGTAACTCATGAGATAATCCCTGGCCAGGGGAATGGGAACTTTGGTTCTCCATTCCTATGTCTGACTCAAACACATTATACACAGACACACACTTCCAAAGCACATAGGTTTTCTAGAAATGTTTCAGTAGATTGCACCCCAGTTCACCCTAGTTACTCATTTTGAAAGTACATTCTGAGAACATGTTCATTGTGTGAGGGAACGCTGATATCATTCACCAACATGGCCTTTGCTAACTCTCTATACCCATGTCTCAGCTGCCTAGTCATCCGAAAGAATTAATTCTCTACTGATGGATGCTGCCTTCCACAGACATATTTGAGAGCTTTGTTTGACTAGTGCCTGGCTGAGACTCACAAAGGGGACAATTATGGTCTGTTTATACCCACAGAATGGCTGGTGTGGTGGGCAAGGCTGAAGTTTAAGTGAGACCACAAATTCTTGGCTTCTCTGATGGCTGCTGGGTTGCCTTTCTTTTTCCTGCCCATCTTGGGGAAATCTGTTAATCAGTAACCAATAGAGTTGACATCTTAGGGTCTATACCTGGGAAGGCCGTATTTAAGAAGAGGCCTGTAGGAAAGAAATAGTGAGAGGGATAGAGATCCCCCAAAAGCCACTGTGAGTAGATAGTGAACAGGTAGTATTGGAACACAGGCAGGAATAGGTGTACTCAAGATTGGGAAGGTTGGCAAGAGCCGAGTTTCAGAAGACATCCTGTGCTCTAGATAAATTTGTGTCAGAATATAAAATAGACAGTAGTTAAAGAGTTTTTAGAACAGAGATGATAATTTACAATGTGTTCTTTTTAATATTACTCTGCTATATAGAAGTTACTGGGAAGAGCAAGAATAGTTGTAGAGAAGACAATAAAGAGGTTTGATAATCTCATATCTAGAGCCAGTGGACATGAAGGAGGCCTACTAGACTCCAGAGCTTAGCACTTGGTAACTGTTGAATCCTCAGTAACGGGCAGATACTGAGGTTTTCCTATTACAAAAGTATAAATGAAAACCAGGTTATAAATCATGTATCTGATTGTTTCAAAACTGTAACCATAGAAAAATATTTTTAAGGGCAAAATGTAACAAAAGGTAAAGCTATGACTTTTATATCATTGAAACTGGCCAAATATCAAAGACAATTGTGTGTTGTTATTACAACATCAGCTGTTATTTGGATAATGATATTTAAATGAGGTTTTTAAAACAGAAAGATGGAGTTTTAAATTATGATATATTCTTATAAAATAAGTTAGTTTCTTATCATCATCTCATTAGAATTGTTATAATTTAATGTCTTTCATTATTTCGACATTCTTTGAGTCTGTTAACAGTTATGATTTAATATAGGAATCCTTCATTAAAACCCTGGGTCAAACTATAGCCACTCCTCTGATTTAATGCACCATCTGTGGTTGCTTGTATGACATAAGGGCTGTGATGAGCATCCAAGAGCCCCAAATATGTCCTAACTAGTTCTTTATAGAGAAGCCTGCTGAGTCTTACCTAAAGAATTAAAAATTACACTCAATTTGTGTTCAACATGTGGACAATTTAAATATATTTTTATCAAGCTTAAAATTAGAAAAGTTAAAAGTATTTCATTTATTTTCAGTAAAGTCACATTTCTTGTAAAGTATGCAAAATGCAAAATATGCTGACCAATATTAAAATGTTTAAGCCAAATGCACTTATATATTTTGACATTTTCATTAAATCTTAATATTTTCTATAAAATTAGAAGGATTTCTGTTGTTTTTTTTTTTTATCATTCCATCTAGGTGCCGATGTGAAATTTCAGGATCAGATTTCTTCCATGAATATTGTAACCTACATGTAGTCAAAAGGAAGGGCAGAGTTAATAATTCCTTATTATCAGAATGTTCCTTAGCTCCTGGGTACCGCAGTTGTGAGTCCTGCCCAAGAGTGAGCAGCCTCTAGAAGTAGGAAATGGAGTTAGCAGGTTCCCAAAAAGAAACCCAGTGTTTTTCATGACTGAGACTGAGATTTCCTCAGTGAATTCATTGTACCCTTGCTATCTGAGATGGAGATGACAGATTACTGTCTCTTTTTCTCGCCTAACCCTTTGTGATGCTCAGTCTCACGTGCCCCACAAACCAGTAGCTTCCCACTGTCTGTACTACCCACATTCCACAGCCCTGCCTGAACCTCGCAGCCAGCGGCCTCTTCTTCAGTGAAATGGAGCATGAGAGCTGAGAAATGCTTTCTAGAATGTTCCTCACTTGTCAGAATGGTAGGAGTTTTGGGCTCTGTCTAGCTGATGAAAGCATCAAACCCCAGCTCCTGGGCTCTTAATGTGTTGTCTCATTATTTGGGGTAAGGATATGTTTGTGATGGGAAGTTTTCTCTAAAGTGTGGGGTTCAGGATCTATACAGAGCCATACAGTCCATGTGTAAACTGTAGATAAGCAAAGAAATATAAATGGACAGAAATAGAACATTTTAATCTCTAAATTCACATAAGTAGACCAGTAATCCAGAAACATAATCTTTAAATGTTGGCCACATAATACAGATCTAAATGTAGGTCTTGACAATGACAATGTATGTTGTTATGGCCTTTGGAAATTTTGTAACACATGGCTGCAGCAGGCTACAAAAATAAATTAAAAAAATAAACGATCACAGGGAATTTTGAGAACTTTGGAGTTGTAAGGCCCCCATATTCAGAGCGCAACGCATAAGTCAGAAACTGAAACAATATGGATTTTGAAGTTTTCTTTATAAACAACTGTTAATTCAAGCCAACCTTAAAAACCAACCTTAAAAAAAAAATCCACAAAACACTGATAATAGCAACAGCATTTAAAATTGTGGGCTTCAACCCGAGCTCTGCTTAAAAGAAAATCTATAGTGTGAGACACTGAATAACACATAAAAACAAACATACAAACAAAATCGACACAGTTAAGCCCCTGAGGTAAGAAAAGAAAAGCTAAATATGTAGAGAATGCAGCAAGAACAAAGGCAAAACTAAGACCAAGATTTCTAATTAAAAAGAGTTTCATAAATGCAGATGTCTCCATAATCTTACAATTTGTGTGTGTGTGTGTGTGTGTGTGTGTGTGTGTGTGTGTGTGTGTGCATGCATAAGAGCATATGATGTAGCAGGGAGGTATGTGTGCCCTGGAGTGCCTATGAGGGTCAAAGGACAATTTCAGAGAGTTGGTTCCAGGGATTGCATTCAGGCCATTAGGCAAGCACCTCTATGCCCTGAGCAGTCTTGATGCTCTTCTCCTGTCACAAAGGTCTTCTTCTAGGAAGTAAAATGATCTGAGAAGATAGTCTGCCAACTAACATAACCAAAAATGGAGCTTAGTAAAACTAGACAAGGTATGGTGGGCACGAACCCAACCGTGGAAAGAAAGAACTCCATTAAAGAAACAGAAAACCTTTGCAAAATGGCCTGCAGGTAACTTTGAAAATCCTCCCCCAGTGATATCTGCAGTAGTTAAGTGTGATGGTTTGAATATGCTTGGCCCAGAAAGTGACACTATTAGGAGGGATGGCCTTGTTAGAGTGGGTGTGTCACTGCAGGCATAGGCTTTAAGACCTTCCTCCTAGCTGCCTTGAAGCCAGTCTTCTTTTAGCAGCCTTCAGATGAAGATGCCATGTTCCCACCTTGATGATAATGGACCTCTGAACCTGTAAGCCAGCCCAACTAAATGTTGTCCCTTTTAAGAGTTGCCTTGGTCATAGTGTCTCTTCACAGCAGTAAAACCCTAATTAAGACAGTAAGGAACCTAAACCTACCCAAGAGGAGAAAGCAGAAGCAACTAAAGCAACCTTGGGGAGAATCAGAAACTCAAGGTCATAGAGGGAATGTTCAGTATCAAATGATTTTGAAGTTTCACGGAACAGATGAAGATATTATTTTATATGGTATTAGGTAAGATTCATTTCATGTCTTCTTAATGAAAAATAATATAGACTTCTGCTAGGCTATATTCTGTACCAGGGAAAAGTCTCCAAGATATACTTTTAAAAGGAAAACACAAAGCACTGTGTTTTTTATACTACCATTTCAGTGTGTGTGTGTGTGTGTGTGTGTGTGTGTGTGTGTGTCTCACATGCTTGCAGCTGTGATATCCCTAGGTAAGAGACTAGATAGCTGTGATATCTCTAGGTAAGAGACTAGATAGGCTGAGACAGGTCAGAGGCAGATCCATTGTAATGCATATGTAGATGTAGATGTAGTAGTTGTAGAGGTGGAGGTGGAGGTGGAGGTGGAGGTGGAGGTGGAGGTGGAGGTGGAGGGAGGTGGAGGTATAGGTATATACATCCTTTTGAATTCAATACTGGGTGCATGCATTAAGTAGTCGAAAATTATATTTAAAAAAGGAATAAAACTGTCCATAGCAGATAAAGACAGAAAAGTGTGGATGTGCTTTCATGCAGCTATTGTGGCAGTTCCAAAACACAAAGCAGAGAACTGTGACTCACCTTCGCTATAGGCTGAAGATAATTTAAGTTAGAAGTTGGTGAACCTGTAAACGAGTGCAGCTATTGAAGAGAATGTCAGCCCTATGGAAACACTGCTGTTTCCCAAGTGCTAAGGGAGCTTGGACTCATGCTCACTCCTGCTCAGTGCCAATTCTAAGATAACGGAGCAGTGTCTGGACAACCTGCCCATCGTCTGCAGGAGCAGTTAGACTCCTCTTCAGTAAATTTAAACTGTTGTCACTCCTAGGTCATCTTGATTCTAGAAATGTTAAAGTGGCATGAACTGGCCTCAGCAGGTAAGAACAATTGCTGCTCCTGCAGGAGACCCTGTTCATCTCCCAAGACAGAGATAGCCATTACAACCATCCGTAACCCCAGTTCCAGGGGATGTGTTTTCCTCTTGCTTCTGTGGACACCAGGGCTATATATGGCACACATACTCACATACAGGCAAAATACTAGTACAAATAGTATAAAAAATAAATCAAAGTTTTAAATGAAAAGAACTGTCTTAAGATCGGTAAATTACACCTTCCACTGCTCGAGCCACTGTCTGCTGATTCCTCCCTTCCCTTCCATCCTTTGCTTTTCACCTTTCTGTCTGTCTGTCCATCTTGCTTCCTGGGGATATACTTTTATACACATTATATTTAGATACCGAGGCAAGATTTTAAGAGAAAAAAAAAAGCTCAAAAATTAAAATATCTTGTTTTATAGTTCAAACTGGTTTTGTTTTATTGACACAGAGTCTCATGTATCCCAGCCTAGCCTTGAATTTTCTATGGAGTAGAGGCAGGTCTTGAACTCCTGACCCTCCTTCCTCTACACCCCCATCCGAAATGCTGATATCATAGGCATGAGTCGTGACCTTTAAAGATTGTTTAAATAAATTCAGCATGTGTGTATGGGTACAAGTGTGTTTCTTACAAGAAAACTGTATGAGGGTCACCTTTGATCTTTTGAAGAAGTAACTGAGGGTGTCTGTGGAGGTGGTTTTGAGAGAAAGGAGGCTTTTGTTTTTCATCTTACTGTGTCACCTGAATCGCCTACCTTATATACCCACACAGTTATTTTAAACCGGCAGGAGATGTAGGCCATTGGGAGTTTGGCTGCAGCCGAGGTGTCAGTGCTAATGTGGTGTACAGCACATTCCTGTGTCCCCCCACCCCTATCCTGACCCAGGACCAGTATGTTCATTCTCTTTCCACCAGCCTTTGACCTGTCTTCAGAGACCCACCTGTAGTGATGTCATCCACAGTTAGGAGGTCATAGACTCAGAGGAGCATCAAGAACATGTTTGCTGGCAGGTGTGGATAAAAGCACCATCCCCTTGCCTGCTGAGAACTCGGTTGCATCATTTCCGACTTGCCTGCTTCCTGAGCAGTTTCTCTTGGAGTCTCTAATAAAGGCATTCACTATTCATCTTCTCAGTATTCTGAGATTAGACATTTGTATTCTACTCTGAATGTATGGATACTTGAAACATTTTTGTTATTATATGTATTCATATTATTGTATTATCTTGTTAGACTGTGGACAGAGCCCAGCGCTTCATGTACATTAGGCTAGGACTCTACTCTGAGTCCTATTCCCGGCCTGTGAAAAGCAACGTCTCAGTATATATGAGTGTGGGCTGTGGGAAAAAGAGCCCAGTGGTACCATCTCAGAACGTGGCATCGGGAGCACGAATGCTGGTCATCCTTACAGCTTACAGTCATTAAAAGTCCTCTCCCTTTTTAAATGCCCAACTGTATTCTGTGCTTTCTAGTTTCAGTAAAAGGACTGCAGCCTGGCTGCTGCCGCCAGCCCTTCATTTTCCTGTACATACTTGGAGTTCATTATTCAGCTACTCATAGCTATTGTATTATGCAAGTTCTTAACACCTTCTGAAGCTCATCTTGGTGAAGCACAAACCATCAATTGTCAGAGAGACAGAAAGAGAGAGAGAGAGAAATTGTTTTATTGAAGGAGTCTCAAGACAGAATCACTAATGGCTGGAAAGAATTCAGCCTGCTTTAAGAGGGACCTGTATTATGATTCCTCAGCAGAGGGGCCTCTGCGGACAAGCGAATTAGGAAAAAACACTTTGCTTGTAGATTGCAGCAGTGCCTCTGAGCCCAGAGTTCATTGTCAAATACAGCCTGTCATTTGGGTGTAGTTTCTTTGCATTTTTAATCATGTTTGCCATCTCAGTCACTCATCTGCAACAGGTCTGTGGGTCACCTGTGTGAACGAGCACAGCCCTTTTGTAAATGTTTATGCTCCTATGGTAGTTTGTTGATTCTGATAATATTCAAAGCATTTTTAATCCTACTGTCTAACCTAAATGTGTGCCTACATCTAGAGCCATAAATTTCTAGATTGGAGTGGCTCTTGATAGCACGGTTCTAACTGTAACATATTGTATGTTAGAGAATGCATGTGCATGCACGCTTATATACATAGATATTTATTCTCACCCCCACAAACAGGGTAATTTATAGCAGAGCACACTTCCAGACTTAAAAAGAAAATTGTCCTGGTCCAGGAGTAAACAGAACACTGATTTCTCTGTTCTGTAGTGCTCAGTTTGTGGGGCAATCCAGCCTGGAGCCTGGTGACTCTGCGATCAGGGTATGTACACCTTACTTCTCAGTTGCTTTGATAAAACACCATGCTCAAAAGTAATTTACACGTGGAAGAATGCTTTTGGCTTACCAGTCCTGACCAGTGGATGGGGGTGGGTCCTAACGGCAGGAATGGAAGCAAGTGGTCAGAGCAAGAAGCTGATAGCGATCAAAAAGCAGAGAATAGAAAGTGAACTGGGGAAGGGGCCAGGCTGTGATCTCTCAAAGCTCACCCCACTGATGCCTTTCCACTAGACAGGTCACACAACCTCCCCCAGATAACTTCACCCACTAGGAACCAAGTGCTCCAATGCCTGAGCCTGTGGGTGGCTCTCATTCAAACCACCAAGGAGTGACTTCCAGCAACTCATAGAAACGTCACGGGATCTAGCCAGGTGAGTCCATGTTTGGGAGTAATGTGACATCTGCAAGATCTTGGGAATTAACTACTTGGTGGCTCTTGATGAGCATCAATTTTGTTCATATGTGTTTGGGCCAGGGAGATTGCATGAATGTACATGCTGACAGACCATGGAGGCTAGAGGCGAGCCTCAGTGCTGTTCCTAGGGAACCATCCAACTCGAGTATTTTCTGTTTGGCTTTTGAGTGCTTTGCCTCACTTATGGATTGTACCACACATATGCCAGATATCCAGGTTTGCTGGAACAGAGCATTGGCTGCCACGAAACTGGAGTTACAGTTGGTTAACCACATCAAGGGTGTTGAGAGCTGAACCCAGTTCCTCAGAAAGAGCAGCAAGTGATCTAACCACTGAGCCATCTCTCCAACCTAGACCTTGTTTTTGAGAGAGGGTCTTTCACTTGGTCTGGGAACCGTCATTGATCAAGCTGAGCTGGATGACCAGCAAACCCCAGGGAGCAGCCTATCTCTCATTCCCCAGTACTGGAATTACAAATGCTCACCACCATGCCAACTTTTTGTATGGAGTCTGTAGTTCAGACCCAGGTCTCATGCTTGCACAGTAAGCACTAACAAACCAATCAGCACATCAACCTGAGAGAGGAACAGCCACTGAGAGAGGAGTATATCCCGTTGAAGATGACAGTATAGAACATAGAATGCTTTATGGTACACTCGGAACCTGTTCACAATGTGTGGCCAGTAGCTGATTGTCAGGCAGCATCAGTTTTCCTTTCTCTCTCTCTCTCTCTCTCTCTCTCTCTCTCTCTCTCTCTCTCTCTCTCTCTCTCTCTCTCTCTCTCTCTTTCTCCCTTCCTTCTCTCCTTCCTTCCTTCCTTCCTTCCTTCCTTCCTTCCTTCCTTCCTTCCTTCCTTCCTTCCTTCCTTCCTTTATTTATTTGGAGACAGGGTTTCTTTGGGTAAAGGCCCTGGCTTTCCTGGAACTCAATTTGTAGACCTGTCTGGCCTTGAACTCACAGAAATCCACCTGCCACTGCCTCCTAAGTGCTGGGATTAAAGGCATGTACTACTTGCCCAGAATCATCCAGCCTTTTAAAAATGAATCACTAGGATTAGACTATTCTTAGCACTAGCCCTCACATTATCCAATGTTGACAGTCTATTGATATTAGATAAATCTCAAATCTGTTTTTTAGTTTAGGTAGTGTTCTGGGTGATTTGGACACATTGCTTTTACGTTTTGACGTGATTGTTGGTTTCCCATATCCTGGAAGTTTCTAAGAATTTTAAGGTCTAGAACTTTTCACGTGGTGTCCAAAGCCTGTTGTGTATTCTACTGGGGTGCTAGGTGATTCATTGCACAGCACTTCCTAGTTGCTCTTTTTCCAGGCCTAATAAGCACTTATGTAGCCTAATACCAGGCTGTAGAAACAGTAATATGGGGTGTTTGGGTTAACATTTCTTTGTTGTCCAATAATTCTTGAAATTACCATGTGAGGTTATTTGCAAGGGACATTTGTGGACTTCGGTCTGCCTGCTTTTTATTTGATATTTCTTTAACTGAGGATTCCCTACTTAATGGGCTTCCCTTTGTGAAAATTGTGAGCTTGGAGATGAAAAGGGGGTGTCGCTGTGTTTAAAGCAGAGGGAGAAGGCAGGGGAACCCCGTCAACAGCATTGCTCCTTTTTGTTACTCCTCAACTTCCCTGTTCAGTCACCCCAAATGTCTCTAAACCAAGAGGTGGTAAATAGGCTAGAATAAGCACTTGCCATGGATTCATGAGGACTGGGGTCAGACCCTACTTAACTGCCAGTGTGTAATCACCCAGCTATACTTCCTATGCTTGGAAAGCAGACATATGGGATCCCTAGAACAAGCTGGCTAGCTGGACTAGTCATAGACAAGCTCTAGGTTCAGTGAAGACGCCTACCTCAGTGAATGAAGTGTAGACCAATAAAAGAAGATTCCAGATGTCTGTTAGACTTCTGCCTCCATGATATGTACATGAGTGCCTGCAATGGAATGCCATAAGTCTCTAAACCCATCCTACATTCCTTGCTTTCAGGCCATGGGTAGGCTCTTTTTAGGGTCCGCTAATGCACAGCATCAGGAGGTAAGGTAGGCACTTGGGAAATCCCACCCTACCCTTCATCACCATCAGCACAATCTCTAGGAAGACACTATGGGGATGAGGACTGCAGGTTACGGAGAGGGGCTGTCACATGTCTGCAGCCGATCCACTGAAGCTTTTCTCTTTAGAAAGAACTGTAAATTGATTAGCAAGGCTAAATGTCAAGGTATATTTTATTGGAGTCATCTATGTGTATTTGGAATTTGTTGTGATATATTTGAATCTAATGTGTATTAATATGTGGGCAAAGGTTAATTTTGACTATTTCTGGTTGAGACGCTCAACTTGTCTTTCCTTTGCAGCTTTGTGAGATGTGTGTTTCTCACTTTGGTGGCCTGTCTTTGACTTTGGCGCATCACTAATTATGCGTGCAATTTTGGAGCGACACTGACATGAATACGAAATATTAATAAACCAACAAGACAAGCAGTTTTCAAAAATCACATTATGTGTACTTACTGCTTAACTGACCTTTTCTGCAGTTACTTACATCTTTTAAAAATCCATTTAATTTCAAAGCCAGAATATTAGCCTATTTATATGTAAATTGTCTTTAATTCACGCATTGATTTAGAAGACTAATCCAAAAGATCTTTCACTGCAAGTGACCTTTTTGCCTTTATTCTTGTGGGAAAACTCTCAAGTGGTTTCTCAGTGACCCCCCATCTACCTGTGGTACAACATGTGTCAGCTTGAGTCTCCATAAATCATTCACAATCGTACAGTTTTCAGGCAATACTGAATTATTAACAAGGTAATTGTTTTGTGTACTCTCTCAGTGTGCATGGAGCCATCCACAGGCAGAATTTCTATTCCTCATGGTATTTATTACTCTAGCTTCATCTTTACTTAGTGAATCTTACTGGAAACTTCTCAAAGCAATACGATGTATTATCTCAGCAGAAATAGTGGTTCTTGGTGACTTTCTTTGATGTCAGAGAAGTCTTAGCTTGTATTATTCTCTTCTATATCCGCCATAGAATGCATAGGATCTCAAGATGACAGATGGGTGGATAAACATTCACAGTCAGGTGTACATATGATTCACATAGCTCTCTGCTCTCTTTGTTTCGTTGATCTTAAGGGACCACTGTCACTAGTGATTCATAAGTTCTCTTTCATTGGGGAATACATGTACACTGGGATTGTCTGTCTAGCTCTTGTTATCATGGGGATAATGCGAAGAATTGAAACTTTGATGTATGTGGAAGATTTGAAGCAAATTAAGGTTTCTGTGTATGTACACACGTGCATGTCCCCAAACATACACATGCACACACGTGCACACACACATACACACACACACACATCAATACACACACTACACTACATTTCCATCTCAAGCTTCCATCTCAACCTTCTCCCTTGAACAGAAATATCTGTCAGGTTTTGAATTTATTTATTTGCTTAGAAACAGACTTATTCTGTAGCCCAAGCTGGCCTGGAACTCTTACAGATCAGGCTGGCTGCGAATTCCCTGAGATCTATTTGCCTTTGCCTCCTAAGTACAGGGATGAAAGGCACAGACCATCACACCCAGGCTTTTGCTAGACTTCTAACCTGAGGTGATGGATAGGAAGTCATGGATGCTCAGAGGCAAAGTGTAAAGGTGTATTGTGAATTTGTATAAATTGTTCCACATTAAATGCTGCTCCTCAGAGGAAGTATTCATTTAGGGCATAATATGTCCCTCTTCCACCCTGACCCTAGAGAGCTAGGGTCCTGTGATCCACGTATCTCCTCTGTTTAGCACCTATGTCATTCTAAAAGGGATTTTTGTTTGTTTTTCGTTCATTTTTAGTGCTAGGGATTAAAGTCAGAGCCTCTATTGGTGCGGCTAGCATTATACCACTGAGCTATATCCCCAGCCCAGAAAATTATCAAATATATAACAAAAAATGTAAACATATCCAATTCTCATTTATTCCTGGTAATTATAGTCCATAAAGTTGTCACAGCCACTGAGTTAGTGAATAGTGAGTCACAGCTTTCATAAGCGATACAGACTTAGGTTCCCAGGAGCCTTTGGCCAAACATTTTTGCTAACTGATCAATAAATAACCTTGTTTCATATTCATTTTTGTTTGAAGACATCTTATTTAACCTATGCTTATTTCATTAATACCAGTGATGTTGACCTCATGACTGAATGGAGCTGTCAGTCACAGGCTTCTTGCAGTGAGGGTACTAGCTATCACTTCAGTCATGCACATAGAGGGCATTTGAAATATCCAGACATCCAAAAGCACAAAAAGATGAGAAGGTGGCACCTAGCAGAACACAAATTTGGGCAGTGGTGGTGTATGCCTTTAATCCCAGCACTTGGGAGGAAGAGGCAGGCGGATTTCTGAGTTCGAGGCCAGCCTGGATTACAGAGTGACTTTCAGGACAGCCATGGCTACACAGAGAAATCCTGTCTCGAAAACCTAAACAAACAAACAAACAAACACAAATGGATGCTTGTTCATAGGACAAGACTAAAGGAGAATCTAGGGACCTGTCTGGATTGTCCTTCCTTCTTTGGAACATGTGTGTCTCATGACAACTTCATCTCTAGGAATGACAGCAAATCCCTGCAAAGGTATTAAGAGTATTGATTCTGGGGTTATAAATAGATTACAAATTGGTGAATTGGAAATTTCCTGACTTTAGAATCTATAAATAATGGAGATCAACCATGCATGTGTATATATTTATTTGTTTGTCTCTTCACACAAGGCTTATATGAGTAGGGTTGATGCCAGAACCTGATGGGGCTCCACCCTGATGCTCACAGATACAGACAATTAGTTCCCCATGAGTTTATTAATTATGACCATGGAACCTTCTAGTGAAACCTATAGCAAAGTACTCTACTCTGGCTGAGGGTCCAGAAGAACTTCTCTGAGCAGTAGGTTGAGAATACTGTCTTCACTAAAACAAAACAAAACAGAACAAAAGACAAAGACAAAACAAAAAAAACAAAAATCATAAGACAGCAACAATAAAAACTGGAAATCTCTATTAGACTCCTTCACGTTTTGTGACAGTTTTCTCTTTTAGTCAATGATATTTAGATAAAAATGTATTTTCCATTTTATAAAAGCATTTTTCTTTATACCTGTGACATGCTTTTACCTACAAGGGTCACTAGCTCCCACCAAGCCCAGATCCAGGGCTTTGAGTTGACCCTACTGAAATGTACCTCATCTACAGGCTTCGAGACCACATGAAAGGGCTGGCCCTGTAGATCCAAAGCTGCAGAATCCCCATCACACAGGACAACAACAGGATATCCGAGAGAAGTCCTGGTGAAGATCCAGTATTGATGGTGTGGAAGAAGCTAGGGGCCTCGAACTAGACCAATTGACTCATTGCAATGAAGATTTACAAGTAAAGATGTGTGGACAGAATGGTATACTGTGGGATACACTGTGACATACTGTAGCTTCCATGACGAGATGGTTCCTATATTTAGTTTTGGTTTGTTTATTTATTTACTTATTTATTTGTTTTATTTTGAGGGGCAGTAGCCAAGGCAGAGGGTAGATCTGAAGGGACAGGAAGATGAGTGAGACTAGGGTACATGATGTGAAACTCACAACAAATCTATAAACTTTTTTTAAAAAAAAAAAAAAGAAAGAAAGAAAATCCAGCTCTCTGTCATTTGGTTCAGAATTGTAGCTGGAGATGCTGACAAATCCATTTATATGCAGTGAGAATGAGATGTATCTCCAGGATGCCAGGCCCCTCTCATCTCCAGCCTGTCCTTTTTCTCTTCTGTCTTGTCTGCCTCTTGCCTCTCTCATTTTTCTTCCTACCTTGTTTTCTACTGGCTTCTTTAATGATGGTCGTCAGGATCTCAGAGAGAAAAGACACTTTCTGGTTCTACCTGGGGTTATAAAGGAGATGGCAGTCTCCTTGGCAAATGGGAAGCTGAACAACCAGGTAACATTCTAAGCTGTAACACTCTAGATTTTTCTACTACTGGAGGATAAACTAAGCAGAGCTGGTGAAACTAATTAGTTTCAAATTAACTGTGCTGAATTTAGTTACTTGATGTTTCATCTTTGAGAGATGGCTACATGGTTAAGAGCACTTACTGATCTTTCAGAGGATCTGAGTTGGGTTCCCAGCACCCACATCAGTCAGCTCTAAGGCATCTGGCACCCACTTCTATCCCCAAGGGTACTCACATACATGTAATATACATGTACATTAACAAAGACAAAAATAAAAATGAATATGTTTTATAAAAGGTTGTTGTTGGTTTTTATGGAGTAGAAAAATTAGCTCATTCATTCATCCATTCATCCATTCATTCATTCATTCATTCATCCATTCATTCATTCATTCATTCATCCATTCATCCATTCATCCATTCATCCATTCATCCATTTCTCATTCCATAGTTACATAGTGAATCCCTACATTGTGATAGTCTGTGCAAGACTTGAGTGCTGCAAAGGTCAAATAGGCGCATAAATCTTATTGGCCTTGCTCTTGGTACTGATTTGGGAACATTATACCCCAAACTCAGTGACAATAGCGAAAAACAATATTATGATGCAAACTTAAAAAAAAAAAAGGAATTGATCAACAAGACAAGAACTTGTTAGCTTTCACAACTAATCTCTAAAGTATAGGTGATCTGATGAGAAATGAATGTGGGTCAGACATCTCTAAAACCCAGGAGGTGTCAACATCAGTTGCAAGGAAAATCACAAGAAAGGTCATGCCACATACTTTTGCAGTGGCTTGTCATCACAAGGAGAAAGGAAAGCTGGAAGGAATGTGGAGGGAAGAGGCTCACTGAGTACCATTTCTATGAAGTCAGGGGATACAGCCCTGGTCAAAAAAAAATGCACTTTACTACCTGTTGGACCACTGTGGTAAAATGTCTGACTGAAACATCGCAAGAGAGGATAGGCTGATTTTGACTGTTGGCTTCAGTGATCTCCATCTGTGATGGCAGAGAAGACTTGTCAAAGTGCTGTCTGACCTTTTCTATTTAGGAGGCAGAGAACAGCTCCAGAAGCACACTCAAGCCCCAGGGAACATCCTAAAAACCCAGTTCTGCCAGGCAGCCCCACCTCCAAACATTTAACATCTTCCCCAAATAGGGCCACCAACTGGTACCAGATGTTCAAATATACCAAATTTCTTTGGAAATACCAAATTCAAATAGTATAGAGATTCCTGAAAAAATAAAAATAAAACCCAGGACTGCTATATTATCTATCAGTCCTATTTCTGGGTATAAACATGTCTTAGTTAAGGTTTCTATTGCTGTGAAGGGACACCATGACCACAGTAACTCTTATGAAGGAAAACATTTAATTGGGGATCGCTTACAGTTTCGGAGGTTTAGCCCATTATTGCCATGGTGGGACATGGTGGCAGGCAGGCAGGTGTAGTGCTAGAGAAAGAGGTGACAGTTCTACATCTTGATCCACAGGTAGCAGAAAGAGACTATGTGCCACATTGTGCATAACTTGAGCATGAGACCTCAAAGCCCGCCTCCATAGTGACACACTTTCTCTGGCAAGGGCACACCTACTTCAACAAGGCCATGCTTAATCGTAGTGTGACTCCCTATGGGCCTATGGGAGCCAGTCAGTCACATTCAAATCACCACAACACCAAAATGAAGTCAGTGTTGTACATGCTTTTTGCGGCATTATTCTTAATATCCAGGGCGTGACAACAACCTAAATATCCATTGTCAGATAAAAGAAATTGTGATAGATACGCATGAGGAAATACAATATAGCAACAAGGTGGGCAACCCTAGAGGACATTAAGTAAGCTGGTTGTAAAAAGAGAAATGTAAGATCTAAAAAGTTTGAGTCAGATACATCTAGGAGGCCATGATGTGAAAAGGGGGAAGTCAGGGAATATGGGTCAAAAAGTACCAAGTTGTGGTCATGTAGGATAATGAGTCCAAAAAGTGGCTTTCAGCATGAGTAAGAATACTCCATGCTGGTAGTTTGGTTAAAAGATAAAGGTTATGGGTTGGGGATTGGCACGGGTAGTAGATGAAGCACTTGCTGCACAGTTCTAAGGCCCTAAGTTCAATCCTTGGCACCTGTGTAAACAGCCAGATGTGGTGGTGGGTACTTGTGCTCACACTAAGGAGACAGAGATGGGGGTAGCGAACTGGTCTTTGTGGCTTGCTGGCCAGCTAGCATGGTTAAATGGGTGGGATTCTCAGACTTGCCTCAGAAAAGAAGGTGGGCAGCTCCTCAGGGAAAAGACCTGAGGTTGATTCTCTGGCTGCCACATACATAAACACAGGTGTACCCACATGCATGAACATGGACAAATAGTTGTGAGATTTTTTTCCCCAAAAGAATAGACATTGGATAATAATATTACCGTATATACATACCCACACAGACATACCCACACAGACATACGCACTTTGTGACTTTGTGAGATGACACAGACCAATGTACTTGTCTGTGGTAATCAGTTGACTATGTAAGTATGCCACAGCACACGTTTATTGTTAAAAAGACACCTCTTCATGCCTACCCTATCTCAGATATGCCTGAAGCACAGGGCTGAAGATGGTAGTTGTAGTATAAACATTAGTCACTCACTTTGGACCCAACAATTCAATAGTGCTGTGTACTTGTCACAAGGTCCCCTTAACATAGGCTTTCTTACTACATTCCCTTTGTAAGTGGCTTAACTGAGCCTCGGGGAGGTGAAGTAACCCCTTCAAAGCCAGGCACTTGTAAGTAAGAGAGCTCAGCCGTCTGCAGTCCTGTGTTACCCTGGATTTGTTTCTGGAATGTTGTTAATTAACATAACACCACAATTATTTAGATTAACGTTGTCACATGGGATGATAGTTTTATTCCAATAAATTTCTCGTGTTTGTCTAATTTCTTGGTCACATGCCAGAAAGCACCTACTTATTTTCAACCCCGTCTACCCGATTTGATAAATGAGAATATTTGGGCACGGAATGGTTAAGGACTTTGTTCAGTTTCAAGTTATTAGGTAGGGACATGCTTGGGACGCAGACCCTGGGCTGTCTTTAGTTTACACTACCATGTTCTCATTTTTTAAAAGGTAAGAAAAGTACTGCTTTTTTTCTTATTTCAGCACTAGTTCATGCTGAATGTAAAAAAGTTGGAGACATATATGAACAAGTAGAGATTCTGAATTTACCTGTCTCAGGTCTCACATGCTCTCAGTAATCAGGAAAAGTGTTTTGTGTGGGCATATATGTGTGGGAATATATGTGTGGGTATGTAGTATGGGTATGTATGTGTGTGTATGTCTGTGTGGGTATGCATGTGTGGGTATATATGTGTGGTTATGTATGTGCGGGTATGCATTTGTGGGTATATATGTGTGGTTATGTATGTGTGGGTATGCATGTGTGGGTATATATGTGTGGTTACATATGTGTAGGTATACATGTGTGGTTATGTATGCGTAGGTATGCATGTGTGGGTATGCATGTGTGGGTATGCATGTATGGCTATATATGTGTAGGTATGTAGTATGGGTATGTAGTGTGGGTATGTATGTGTGGGTATGTATGTGGGGGTATATAGTGTGGGTATATACAGGTGTGTTGCATGCTTTTCTTATGCATGTTAATGTCTGGAGTGAAACTATTTGCTGCTGAAGAAAAAAAATAACAAAACAAAGCACAACAACATTAGCAGGTTTTAAAATTTAGGTCCCTGTCTCCTACAGAACAGTGTTCTTACAAAGACTGTGTTTGTTCTCAGTACAAACTCACTGCTTTACACTGGGCTGCACAAACCCAGAGGCCTGGACAGGGAGTGGGCAGCGAAGCCGGTTTTCTCATCATTCTCCCGTCCTGTCTCCTGTGCATGAGAATTACCCAGTCACTGCACTTTTCTCTGGGGTAGAGTTGAAATGACACAGAGGTCACTTTTCAGACACAGCAAGAGCCAAGTGGCAGCAGGGAACAACCCTTGCATGGTGCCCAGCTTGTGTTGGGACACTGACTATGGCATGATAAATCAAGGAGGCGATTCTCTCAGTGGGGTTTAGTGCTGTGCTGTCGGCCTACAGTGCAGGAAATAGACTTGTGCACTTCTGTGGTTCATGGGTTCCACCACATGACAGCCCACTTTGACCCCTATTTTCACAGAAGAGCTCAGCCCCCATAAGTGAGAACAGCCTATCATCATTTCTTGGCTGTCTTAAAATTCTCATATCTGCTGATTTGGCTTATATTTTTTAAAGCTTTTTTATTTATTTATGTGTATGTATGTGTCTTCCTACATGTATGTATATGGGTCAGTGTATACCTTGTGCCCAAGGAGGCCAGAAGAAGGTATGTAAAGTGGAATTATAGAGAGTGTAGTGGGAACCCACCCTGGGTTCCTGCAGGAGCAGCATATGATTTTCAGAAGGCTCACTCAAAGCCTCAGCTTTGGTAACCTCAGTCTTTATGTAAAAATTCTTAAAACCCACATGTTGACTTGATACGTAATTGTTCTACATTTTCAGTGATTTTTTTCTGGGTCTGTAATTTCTTCATGGCTTTGTTTTCCTGGCATTATATACTCTTTGGCACATGGTAAGCTCTCTGGTGAAGGAGAACAGGGCTAAGTGCTCATCTAGGGCCCCATGTGTGACTAGTTTTGAAGTTTTAAACTGATAGGAATGAGCTCCTGTGTGCATTTTTCAGTATTTTGACTTTCTCTCTCCTGGAGATTGAAAGTGGATTTGAAGCGACTATTAGTCCCAAGGAGCCTGAAGTGGTATCCCTGACTTTTCAGTATTGTCACTGTGCTTGTCCCGAGTTTTGTTCCTTTTAGAGAAGATGCTTTCCAGCCTATAGCTGTCGTTCAGCTCGCATGGTGATCTGACTTAAAGGTGCTTTTCAAAGCAAAACAATATGGAAAGGTTTGAATTGATTGAAACAGTTACATGGGCAAGGTCTTCACTGATACAGTTTGGAAAACCTGGTGTGCTCCCAATGACAAGATGGTTTCTGTATAGTCCTCTGAGTCCCCTTAAGGATGAAATCAAGTAATATGGGTGAGATTTTTACAGTGGAGACGTTGATGTATTATGATGTCACCATGAAGGTAATTTCACCATTTTCACATCTCCCATAGGTCCTTTCATCAAACATGGAAACATAAATACAGACTGAAAAGGTTGCAGTTTGTTATTGCTTAGCCACATCCCATGTTAATGTTTAATTGTATAGTAGGAAGAGTTTTTAGAACCTTCTGGGAGAATATCAATCAAGAAAGTTACTGAAGGCAACATGACGGAGCAGCTTTGTGGTAGGTGAGAGCATGCAGCCTGCACTTGGACTGGCATTGTGGGATATTCATTAAACTTGTAACAAGGCCCAACTGCTCCTTTGTAGCTTTAGCCTAGGCTACAATAATCTAGTTCCCAAGTGAATAGAGCAGAAAGCCAAAGGGTGAATAGTTTAACAAAAGGGAATCAGATGATTATCTTGTAAACTGGAGGAGTGATGGTATCAGGGCTTAATTGGATAGCTCGATAAGACAGTCAGGCTCAACTCAAGCCTTAAAGCACTTGCCTGGTTGTTTACAAGATGCTGGATTGGTCTGATTCATGGGAAGAAGAAAAAGTGCCAAATGGTCGCTGGGATCTAAGAGGTAAGACCCAGGTAAAACCCAGATGCTTCAGTGGCTCATAGTGGTTGCCAGGGAGAAAACACTGGGGAGACAGACTTAATATAGCAATGATAGAGACTAATGGAATGAACAAGGCGTGCCTCATTAGCAATCAAGAAAATTGCATTGACAGGTATTAAACACTCATATGACCAGGAGGAAAATGGCTTGGGAAATGTTGGGACTTAATTGGACACAGATCTAGAGAGGGCACTAATAAATAGATATTCTTGGCTTTGACCTTGGGTTAATTACTGGATTTTGATTTATCTTTGATTTTGACCATCTCGATGCAGATTAAAACTGTTCCCTTCTGTCCCTTGAAGTGAATAAAGCTCAACCCTTTTACCCTGAATTTTCTCAAACTTCATATCTGACCAAATTTTCTTTCTTTTTTTTTATGCCTGTGTATGTATGCATGTGTGTATATTCACCTATATGTTTTTTTGTGTATGCAAGTTAACATTTGTGTGTATGTGTATGGAGCTTGTATGTCACACTATCTACCTCTTTTGAAACAGTATCTGTTATTTGCCCGGAGCTCACCAGTTTAGGTTAGACTGCCCAGTCAGCAACCCCCAGGAAGATTTCTGACTCTCACTTCCCCATCCTTGGGATCTCAAGTGTGTAGAACCATACCTGGCAGTGATATCTGGGTTTGGGGATCAAACTCATATCTCCTTCATGCATTCAAGGAAGTGCCTGATCACCTTAGCCACCCTCTTTTTGATTATGTCTCTAGGGTAAATATTAAAGCCGAGAGGAGCACAGTGCCTTTACATTTTCCTCTGGGCACTTAGTTGCTACCTCAGTGGTGATCTACACAGTGGTTTACATAGTTCTTAGTATTGTATTATTAATCAAGGGCCTGTGTACACATGGAGTCCTGCCACTCTGAAGTATTAGTTTCCAGGCCCACAGATAGAATAGCCTGAATGCTTAATGGTTTAACATAGGTTGGAACAAGAATATTTGTAAATTGTGGAATGTCACTTGTGTGGTTTCCCTTCGCAACAGTGGTAAGCATGTGCCATGGAGTCGAGGCTAATCTGCTGTTGGTTGCATTGGGCAGACCTCTGAGTTTCCTGTACGAGGCAGCCAAGATCCCACCTACAGATTCAACTTTGTGACACATTAGTTCAATGCAAACTTAGAAAGAAAGGTGATTTCAAGCAAAAGCAAAACATTCTAATCTGGTAAAAAGGAACAATTTTGCATAAGAACGAGATCCTTAGCATTAAGGTAAATTGGAAGTTGCAGCTGGTGTGAAACTACCTTTGCTTTGGTTAGATGAGGGGTGAAGTAAGATTCTGGGAATCTGCACCCTGAATCTGAATCTTTTGTTAGTTATTGCATCAAGAAATATGCTGATGTCCTTCTATAAGATGACTATTGAAAGAAACACTTTTCTCTATTCTCTAACTGGTGTGTGTGTGTGTGTGTGTGTGTGTGTGTGTGTACATGCACACACACCTGCAAATGCATGCATAGTCCAAAGGAGGACACCAAGTGCCCTTCTCTGTCACACAGCCTCATCCCTTTTGTGACAAATCTCTTGCCTATTCTAGAGCTCACTGTTTTTTCAGGTAACAGACTGTCCAGTGTAAAGTCCATGTCATGTAAAGTCCATGTTAATGGAAGATTACCCCCCGAACCCCTCCCTTCCCAGAAGGGCGAGGCTACACGATCCCAAGAAAAACCATAAGATCCCTCCAGTTACAAGAAGGGTGAAGACACATGGTTCCAAGAAAAATCATGGGTTATCAGACAAATGGAGCCGTCTGGCAGTAGATAGCTCCCCGTTACAGAGTCCCCCACAGCCCACCAACCGACCAGTTTATTGCTAAAAAACTGCCCTGCTCAAACTGTATATAAGCTTCTGCCCAAGGGCGGTCACCGCAGCTGCTGCTTCTGCATGAGCAAACAGTCCCAATGCATTGGACCAATAAAATCCTCTTGCAATTGCAGTGATTGCCCTCTGTGAGCTACCTTCACAGGGTCCCGGTAGTGCAGCCGTAGGGCTCCACATACTAGAAGCTCTGGAAACTCTCCTGTCTCTCTTACACTGCTGAGGCTAGAAGCAGATATAGCAGTTCCTGGCCCTTCCATTGGTGCTGAAGTTCCCAAGTCAGGTTCCCATGCTCTACTCACTGAGGAACTGAGTCTCCTCAGCCCTCTTCTAGCACTTTCCCAGCAGTGATCCTTAGTGGCCTAGCTTACGTTGTGTGGCTGGCTAAGGGAACGATTGAGAGATTGAGACCTTCTTCTGCCCTGGACAGAGATGTGCCCTGGACAACTCTTGCTTGAGTTTTCTATTAGCTAAATTTGGATGTGGAAATAGAATGCTTTCTGTTCTCAATCCGGTTTTGAAATGATGCTGGGAGGTTTCTCAGCATATTTGAGGAGTTTGCTTAAAAGACCACAGTGCTTTGCTGTGGAAAATGAGAAAGGGGGGGAGGGAGGGAGGGAGAAATAGAGGGAGGGAGGAGGAGAGGGAGAGACAGAGAGAGAAAGAAGAAGGAGGAGGAGGAGGGAGGGAGAGAGGGAGGAAAGGAACGGAGAGAGGAGGAGTAAAAATGATTGCTGGAGAATGGGAGAGACACACACATATTGCAGACAAAGCTCTGGTCTCCTGGGACATGTTTCTATCTGGAAAGCTAGATGAAGAGTGTGGCTTTTGACTCACCCAAAGATGTTGCCGTGTTCACTGGCAGCGAAGTGTATTTCATCCAATTAATAGGCCAGCCTTAGGCTAAGGAAGAAGATTGAGTTGGAAAGGAATGCTGCTGGGATTCTGGAGCAAGAGTGCGTTTCATCCTTTTTTCATGGCTTGGAGAGAAAGGAGCTCATTTGGAGAATCTACAAAAAAAAAAATGTTGCTGGATTAGAGTTTTCTGGAGAGAATGATTAGATTGTGAATGGTTTACCTGGATATTGGAAGGGGAAGCAGGAAGATGTGGCCAGGGGTATTAGACTCAAACAATAGAATAGGTTCTGGCTTGTCAAAAGAGCAAAGAAGTTTATTAAAGGCTATGAGGCATTTCAAGGAATCCTGGGTCTTCCCTGAGAAGTAGGCCTGAGGCTATGCTTCTGGGAACAATGCCCAGAACCACAATGCTAACTGGCCTGGTGAGAAAACAGCCTCACCTCTGTGGGGGCCATTAAGCTAAATAAGACATTGCAGCTCCATAACAGGGGAAAGGCAAAAACAGAAGAAATTCATACCAAACATAAGCCTTTTCCTTCCTTCCTTCCTTCCTTCCTTCCTTCCTTCCTTCCTTCCTTCCTTCCTTCCTTCCCTCCTTCCTTCCCTCCTTCCTTCCTTTTCTTCCATCTTTCTTTCTTTTTTATTGCTTCCTTCCTCCTTCCTTGCCTCCCTCCTCCCTTCTTTCTTTCCTTCTTCCTTTCTTTTTTTCTTACTTCTTTATTCTCCCTTCCTCGCTTCTATCTTCCCTCCTTCCCTCCCTTCCTCCCTCCCTCCCTTCCTCCCTCCCTCCCTTCCTCCCTCCCTCCTTCCCTCCCTCCCTCCTTCCCTCCCTCTCGTCTCCTGGCCACAGTCTTGCTGTGATTCTCATCTTCATCTTTGTGCAGCTTCCTTCTTTGTTTCATTCTGCCAGACAATTTGGTCACCCCCTAATCACAGAGCATGTACATGTGCCAGCTTTTATTAATTATCTGCTTCTCCACTGACTAACATCTTGTATGCCTCCCTGTCTTCCTGTACACAAAACAATGTCTCTTAGCTAGATAAATAGGACTGGGGCCTCTAATCTTTCTATCACAGAGCCTGCTTTAAATTTGGTTTTCCAAGTGCATGACCAGAGACCTCGATCCCTGACACAGAAGGTCCTTTTACTCACTTTCCTTCACTACGATAGAATGACTGGGATTTATTTTGGTTTATAAATTGTGAGCTCACAGACATCACAGGAACACCAATCACCATTATCTTTGGGCCTGTAGTCTTCAGGCTCCCTTGGCAGGGTAAGAAGATGGGGGTGCTCACATAGTGACCTGTGGAGTTCTCATATCCCCTTTGAAGGTCCCTAATGACCTGACTTCCTTCCACTAGCTGCCACATCTTAAAGGTTCTCTGCCTCCCAGTGCACCGTTGATTTACTTGTCAGCAATCCATCAATGTGCAGGCCTTTGGTGGGCACTAAGGTCTAAAGAAGAGCAGTATCCCGTCTTATGTAATTGTTGTCATGATCAGATAAATATTGTGAATAAGACCACAGGCTGTCCGATAGACACAAACCCCTCTGTATGTGGTCTTCACTGTGCCATCTTCAATATTCTCTTTGCTTTTATAACTTGTTAAGGAGACAAATGCATCCTTCATTGAGATAACATGCACATCCAGCTCATTTTGCATGACATACTGTTTGCCTTACATGAAAGCACTTCTATTATCTCTTTTAAAATCTTTTCCCCTTTTTGAATTTATTTGTTTTCTCTTGTTATTATTAAAATAATTTCACACAATATATTTCAATAGTATTCTTTCCCTCCCGTACTCTTCCCTGGTCCCTCCCCCCCCCCAACTCATCTTCATGTTCTTTTGCTGTCTATTTTGAAATTATTTTAATTAAACTTAAAAACCAAGAAAGACACAAAATACCAGAACAAATAACACACAAACAAACCAGAGCTCCTTTTGTGTTGGTCACCTATTCCTAGTCACAAGCCTTGCCCAAGATTGTCATTGATTTACCCTGTGTCATGACATCAGAAAGCTTATTTTCCTACTTAAGCAGGTTTCAATTACAAATAGCTTCTTGGCTAAGGATGGGACTTGGTGGCCATTTCTCCTTGATGGGACTTTGGTTTAAACCTGTGTAGAGCTTATTATATGTGCCGCCACAATCTCTGAGTACATGTGTGTATCAGCCACCTTTAATCATAAAAAGGCCAAGCATTTATATCTTTAAGGTAAAGACAGAATATCTATATATCAATACTTACAAACTCACTCCAAGTATGTGTTTGCTAGGCAAGAGAGTCAGATAAGTTGGGAAATGCTAGAAGCACAGTAAAGAAATGTATTTATTTAATTGAGGAGACTGATGAACATAAGAAATATCTGAAAGAATATTGAACATAGGGCATTTCAAAAAGTATTCAAGCTATACAAAGTTTTAATGAAATCCCTTTGTGTTTCAAAGGACAATTTGAGAAACTGCATCAAATTTACCTCTGTGAGAACTATGAGAGTACCTTAATAATCTCTGTCTTTCTACTACTTGGCTCAGTACCAGGCTGCCTTAGTTGGGTTTACATTGCTATGATCCAACTCCATGACCAAAAACAAATATTGGGAAGGGTTTATTTGACTTTCGTTTCTGTATCATAGTCTGTCACTGAAGGAAGTCCAGACAGGAACAAAAACAGAGCAGGAACCTGGATGCAGGAGCCAGTGCAGAGGCCATGGAGGGATGCTGCTAACTGGCATGCTTCCCATGACCTGCTCAGCCTGCTTTCTTAGAGAATCCTGGATCACCAGCCATAGGGTAGCTACACTCAGAATGAGTTGAGCCCTTGAACAGTAATCACTAATTAAGAAAATGCTTTACAGGCTTGTCTGAACCCCAGTCTTATGGAGATATTTTTTCAGTTGAACTTTCCTCCTCTCAAATAACTGTAGCTTGTGTTCAACTTGACCTAAAACCAGGCAGAGACTGTGAACATAATCACAATGAGGGGTGAAAGATCCTTTTTCTAATCTACTTCATTCACTTCGTCGTCATATTGATGCTGTGGGAAGACCATGATTTCGAGCACCACCCTTGTCTTTGAAGCCCTGTCTACCATATACAAGGCTTCTGTGCTCAATGTCACTGTGTACGTTTCTTTAAGACAATAAAAATTTAAGGGGGGGTTTCAGCTAATGCACTACACAATTAAATTATTTTTCTTTGAATATCCGTGATCTTTTACATTTTCCTAGTCTTTGTGCTTCTTGGTTACATTTCCATGCCCCTTCAAAACTAGAGAAAGCATGAAGGGCAGCAAAGAATCATGAGGCTGGGCTGATAAATATAATACAGAGTTGAAAACTGAAGCAAATGAGAGAGACCTGCTTCCCAGATCTGGCATTAGAGGTCTTGGGCCAGGGCCAGAAGGAGTGTCTTTGTGCACCAGCTGTCAGCCATGTCAAGAATGTTCAAGAAGGCAACTGTGAGATGAGGGTCATTTCATGATGTTTTATTGACACTGAGAACAAAGTCCTTCCTTTCAAGTTCTCTCATATTTGTGTGCCTCTAAGTTAGAATGCAGAAAACATTCTGAATCCTGGATTATTTGCACTCTGTGTGACAGGGCAAATTTCTATCAAAAAGCATGTTTGTTTAAAATTCTTTCTTTGCTTTCTCTTGAACCGTTTCTGGCATTCTCTCGCTTCGCAGCTAGAACAGACACAGACTCCAGTTGTTCTAGATGAAATTTGCCTTTCTATTTTAAATACTGATACTCACTTTCATTTAGCAAGATACTTTATCTACATGTTGAATCTCTGTAATGTATGGCCAGTTTCCCAGTGTTCATACTTTCTAAACTACCTTCTGCTAATTTTGCCGAGGAAATTCACTTGGTGCTTCCTCCTGAGTTTCAGGAAACTAGTGTTAGTGCTGCTTTTGTTTGGAGGGAGAACCCCGGTCCCTGTTTTGACAGCATGGCTGGCAGCATGCATGTATCCATATCCTGTGAATATCCAATGACAGCCAGTCCTCTGCCTCTGGAATTCAAGTCTTACATCTCTTCTTCCTTTTGCTTTGAGATACCTTCCCTCATCCAACCACCAGAAGGAAGTTACTTTCCACTCTGCTGCCACCCGGGCCGCTGTAGTAGGGAACTGCCAGATGGACTAGCTGACTAAAGACAAATGTCTCCATTAAAATCCTGGCTTCACTGCTGAACGTGCAGTACAGTATCTTGCTTCTAGATGTTGTTTGCTTTTTTTTTTCAACACGATTAAATTATCGCTATTTGAATATTTATGATCTTCATTATCTGTAACACCCTTCTTTTTGCTTCTTATCAACAATATATCAAATTAGTTAAATATGCATCTTTTTGATTCTCATAAAGTGTGGTCCATATCTAGAAATTTACAAATAGTTGTATAAGGGCAGAGATGGACCTTTTGTGTCTGGTCTTTTCACCTAGGCCACTGTGTTTTGTATTGGCACCATGTAACAGCAATGGACAGTAAGAGCTTTGACCCTATGGCCCACTCACTGTTCCACCGTGAACGCAGTCTGCTATCGTACCCACGGCTCCATTTCACGATGAAATTGATCCACTGGCTCCATTTCTAAAAAAATAGCCTGGGAGTTTTTCTCCACCCTTTACTGGATTGTTTTGGCATGTGCAGTTACAGTGGACTGTGTATGCATGCCTGTCGGCTTGCAAGCATGTATTTGCATGCCCATTTTCTTACCCAGATAAGCCAGTTTCCTGCTGAGGGACTGATAGCATACCTCATCAGCTGCTGCCCCTCGGCCGTGATGGGAATGATAAGTGACGGAGCTCAGCATGAAGGAAAGTGGGAAGGCACTGGGCAGGAAGTCAGGAGAGAGGCTTTCCCATCTCCCGGGTACATTAATGTGCTGTGTGACCTTGGACAACTTATTTAACCTCTGCAGAGCTCAGTTCCTTCACCTGTGAAATGGAGTTAATAGTACCTGCCCTTCTTAACTCAAAGAGCTACACAGAGAGAAAACCTTGACCATGGTTTTCAAACCGCAGTTTCAAAAGGATGAACCAGTGTTATTTCAGGGTGCCTACCAGGGGGATATCTCCATCTGAAGTGAAGGGCAGTGTTAGCAGAAGTAGCTAATATGGGGCAGGCTTCCCCTTCAAATTCAGTTCTGGACAAGAGAATCTGAGCTGGTTTCTACGCTGAGCAGTGTACGTGTGCTTTTTCCCCCACACAGATACTGCTGACCATCCATTAGCATTGATGAAGAGCATACCTATCACCTGCTGTGCAGGTGGATAGATGCACAGCCTTTGTCAATCACTCAGAGCCAACCTGGCTGTGTCACTGTGTGCTTCAGGGCCAGTTATTTGCATGCTCTAATCTATAATTTTTGTCATCTATGAAATGCAAACTAAAGTTTGGATGTCAAATGTCCCCCACAGGCTCCTGTGTTTGAACCTGTGGTTCCAATCAGGTGGCAGTTTTGGGAGGTTTCAGATTATTTAGAAAATTGGGCCCTGGGGGTGCCGATTCCATTTGGCCTGGCCTTAATTCCGTTTTAGTTCTCTGCTTCTTGATCCCCTACCTCGAGTTCCTTCTGTTACAGACTGACCAATCCAGTGTCCCTACCTTTCTCATCATAATGGACTGTTTCCTCTGATGTCTGTTCCAGAATAAACATTTCTCCTTTTTTCTTTTCTTTTCTTTCTTTCTTTCTTTCTTTCTTTTTTTTTTTTTTTTTTTTTTTTTTTGAGACAGGGTTTCTCTGTGTAGCCTTGGCTATCCTGGAACTCACTCTGGAGACGAGGCTGGCCTCGAACTCAGAAATCCGCCTGTCTCTGCCTCCCAAGTGCTGGGATTAAAGGCAGGCATTACCACTGCCCCTTTCTTTCTTTCTTTCTCTCTTTCTTTCTTTCTTTCTTTCTTTCTTTCTTTCTTTTTTTTTTAAAAAAACCATTTCATTTCTTTAAAGGTGTTTATGTTTACTATTTTGTCACAATAATAAGTAATCAATATAAGCATCAGAGTAGCAAGTATTCCCACAACAATCAATGCCCTGGACTGCATAGCTCGGCATGGAGGACACACATGTAATCCCAGTGTTGTGGGGTATCCAGCAGAGAAAACTACTGGGATGTGAGTTCAAGCTAAGAGAACATTTTCATTAGCTGGCTAGCAACCACATTGGGTATTTGGGACCTGAGTGCAGTCCTGGGCCTTCCTCAAGAAAGGTGAGCTTTTAAACACAAAACCCACCACATCTTGGGTGGACACTCCTCAGTCATTAAGAAAAGTTTACCAGAAGCAGAACTACAGAAGCCATAAAGCAAAATTAGTACATTTAGAGACTTTCTCATAACTACAGACTTCTGTAGGGGCACTACAAGAAAGAATGAAAACTGGTGCCCACTGTTCACCTTCTGTGTCATACCAAATGCTCACCAGGGATGCATGGAGGGCATCTGCCCTCACAAGGACTCCTTTTGTAGTAATCACTTTGGTCATGAACCTCTAGGATTAATAAGAAACTACGTTAGATTGGCGTTGGAGACGTATGTAGGTCAGAGGTAGAGCTTTTGTCTATCATACAGCAAGCCCCAGGGTTGATCCTGGGATGAAAATTAATTAATTAATTAACAAGTAAGTAAATGAATAAAATTACCCTCAACTTAATGGAAACCAGTAGAAAGCTAAGGTGACATTTAGCAGACAGCATCCTTTCTTCTCTGTCTCAGTCAAAGGAAAGATAATTTCTTTATTCTGTGCTGATAGAAATGTAGAAAGAAGACAGGGAAAAAGGGGAGAGGGGAAGGGAAAGAGGGAGGGAAGAATGAAAGAAGGAAGGAAGGGGGTAAAATACTAGAAAGGTATCTTAGTTTCTACATTCTATTGCTGTGAAGAGACACCATGACCAAGGCAACTCTAATAAAAGAAGGCTTGTAGTTGGGAACTTGCTTCCAGTTTCAGACATTATCATCATAGCGAGAATCAGACAGGCACAGTACTGCTGCAGTACCTGAGATCTTTATATTCAGATCTGCAGGCAGCAGGCAGACTAGACCAACAATGGGCTTTTGAAACTTCAAACCCACCTGCAGTGACACACCTCCTCCAACACAACCACACCTCCCTAATTCTCTCTACAAAGTTCATCTGGGACCAAGCATGCACATGTATGAGCCTATGGGGGCCATTTTAGTCAAACCGCCAAACAAGATGTGAGGACTAAGGAGATGCAGCCATTACTAAATATTTTTATAACTGATAAATGTCAAAAAGGAGTTTCCAAAACCTGTTTTGAAAACAGTTCCCTACCTGATTGTGGTCACAGTTTAAGTGTTCCATGAAACCCAGAAACAGGGGTAGATGGGAGAGGGAGAAAGAAGAGAGGAAGTGAGGGAGGAGAGGAGAGGAAGGGGAGGAGGGGGAGGAGAAGAGGGGGAGGAAAGGAGGGATGGAAAGGAAGAGGAAGGGAAAAGAGAGGAAGAGAAAAGATAAGGGGAGGGGAGAGGATGGAGAAGGGGAACGTAGGGGAAAGGAGGAGAGGGGAGAGGAGAGAAGAGAGGGCCACATTTGAATTCTCTAGTGTCTAGGAACTAAAGAAATAACTGGAAAAATGGTTGTCAGAGAGTCTTGAAGAGTTCACATTGATCCTTGTTTTTAACAACCAGGAATTTGGAAGGTCTTTACAGTTACAAGTAAATATTTTAAAAGCTATTTAATGAAAGTTATTTATAAATAGACTAAGAACTATGCTACCATTATATTACTATGTAATTGTAGCGAGAGAGAAGAGTGTCCATTTTTAAAGTTTTACTCAGGAAGAAGCAAAGAAAGGAAATAATGTTTTATCAGAGAGTTTCCTCAGACACACATACACATATACACATGTCCGCCCAAGTCTCTTACATCAGGATGTGTCTCTGTGTTCCCCTGTATTCATTTTATATTCCTGCCTCAATATCACTGTGAACCGACTTTGTTGTATAATTTCTGTGCAGCTCTTTTAGCATTTTTTGCAATTCTAATTCTCACTGGTTATTGCATTACAAAAGGATGCAGGGAAGATGGATTTGCATGTGGGATATTTTAAATTTTAATGTCAGGGGTCATTAGTCCACCCTCCCCCCTCCCCAGTTCTACCTGGGAGCTGGGCTTTAACATCCCAGAAATAATCTACAAAAGAGCTTTTTAAAATGGGGTTTCAGATCTATTTTTTACATTCTCTGAGCCTCAAATGCCAAATGAGAAAGAATCTAAAACCAAGATCATTTCCATATATTTGAATGTTGTTGTGTTGTTTCTCTCCCTTCTGTCTGGGGACAGCAGGGACTGTCACATTTCCTTGAGCTCACTTTGCCTGCAGTCATAGCCACCACCTTCTCTGTACTCTAGTTGCAACAAATGCCTTCTATGGAAATTGCTGGCGAATACTACCCAGGGTGACCTATGGCTCTCTGTAAGTCACCATGCAGTCCATACTTTCCTTTCCTGGTTAGCCAAGGCTTCTATCACCTCGGATTAGACTTACAATAACTATGGATATTACTAGCCTTCTGGGTTTCCACCAAAGCCAATCTAGGCTGATAAGGCTGCCCAGTAATATCGTTTTCCACGATGATGATCCCCACTCTCCTCCATCCTCAATGATCCCCACTCTCCTCCATCCTCCATGATGATCCCCACTCTCCTCCATG
>NW_021620456.1:861802-931593 GCF_004785775.1 Grammomys surdaster | reverse complement strand
TCCATGCTCCATGATGATCCCCACTCTCCTCCATCCTCCATGATGATTCCCCACTTTCCTCCATCTTAAATGATGACCCACTACTCTCTTCTGTCCTCCATGATGATTTGCCATTCTCTTCCCACTCAGACATTTAACAGTCTCTCCCTGGTTCTTACTGCATGAATGACTTAATTTCTCGCTTTATAGGGGGCAAATAGGCAGGGGGCCTCCTCTGCAGGCAATCTCTCTCCAGACTACCTGGAGCTAGAACCCATGCTTTGTGACAGGGATTCATGGGTCCCCAAACTTTGTGTTTTTCTGGACCAATCCCCTTTGCTTTCTAAAGGTACTGTTCATACACCTGTTGAGGTCTTTTCTATGTTGCATTTGTGGCAGGTTACTAAAATGCTGGATTATGGAGAGAGAAAGAGAGAGAGAGAGAGAGAGAGAGAGAGAGAGAGAGAGAGAGAGAGAGAGACAAAGAGACAGAGACAGAGAGAAGTGATGGAGAGTTTTTTAACTGCTTGCTATATATATCTTGGTCCTGCAGCCCCCTTCTAAGGAACCTCAGAAGAGTGATGAGTCCTCAGTGGTCTCCATGGGCTTTCTGCCCATGGATGTTCACCTGGACCTGTGTCTCTTTCTTATCTAGTCTGGTTTTCTCCAGGTTCTGTTCTCACAGGACTTAGCAACACTGCTGCAGCCTGATTACCTTCTTCTTCTGCAGCTTCCACTGGCTTTGGGGATCCCCCCTCTCTGTCTCTTTCTGCCACACTAATCATTTCAGGCCCTATTGCCAATGTGCCTGCTCCCATGTCTCAGGGTTCTAAACTCAGGAGACCACTATGTCCTCACTCCTCAAACATTCTCATCCATCCCTCAGAGCTGAACAGTGATGCTTCTCAAATCTCCCCTCCATCTCAGACCTCATCTCTCAGCTCCTGAGTTTGACTTATATATCCCAGATCTCCTCAGTCCTCCCTGGGGGTGTTAATGTCTCAGCAAATGGAAATGGTAGCCATTCTGGCCCAAACCACACTGTGTATTACACTTTTACCGAGTAAGAATTTTTCATAGAATTTTTTTTTTAGTCTTGCCATTGTCTTTACATCATTGTTGTAGTTAAATTTCTGCTACTGTAACAAAATACCCGAGAGAATCAAAAGAGAATAAAAGATGGTTGTTTTGGTTTATAGTTTCTATGGTTTATTCAACGTTCATGAATTCCATGACATGGGGCCTGTGACATCATGTCAGAAGGGAACACATCTTAGAGTCGAGCAGTCATCTCAGCTGAGATGTAAAAGAGAAAGGAGAGGAGAAGGAGCTGGAGTCCTATAGTCCCCTGTGAGGGCACTCCAGTGACCCGGCACCTCTCACTGGGTTCTGTATCTTAAGGTCTCTGGACCCTCCCCATAAGATCACGAGCTGGAGACTATGCACTTAACACATTGGGTCTTTAGGGTGCATTTACAATCCAAACTATAGCAAACATATTGGCCTCCTGAATGACCCTCTTAACACTGAAACAATCCAAGTGATTACTCTGCTCAAACCCCCTAGGGCTTCTTGTCTCAAAACAGAATCTGGAGTTCTGCAGAAGCTCTTGATTTCCTCCCAGCTTTCCCCTGACTGCAGCCTACCTCACTGTGATTCCTTCCTCACTCTCAGGGTTCAAGGCTGTGTTGAGACACAGAAAACAAGTGTGCACTGCCATCCGAAGTATGTGACTGTAGCCTTAGAAGTGAGAGGTATTGCTTAAATACCTAGATATCTGTTTGCCATTCATTATTCAATCAATGAACATTGAGTGCCCACTATCTCAGGGTTTGCTCCAACAGCACAGTTCCTCTGTTATCATTCAGAAGTCTGAACGACCTTGTCTCCCTGGCTGTCATCTTGGTTTGCCTCCCTCCAATGCCCCCAGCCCATTTCTCTGTTCTATCCCTACATTGTAAGCGAAGTGTTCTCTTTCATAAATGCTTCCATCTGTTTAAGTAAGTCTGTAAGGTGCTGTGGAGTTAGTCTCCCACTCTGCTAGAAAGCAAGTTCCTAGACATCTGTGTGGTAGGCTCTGTTCTAGGGCGATTTCATAAAATATACTTTACGAGTAGTGGGCACTCAATGCTCATTGTTTGACTAAATGAATGACTGACAAACAGAGCTCTTACTTCTTAGGCTACAGTCACAATACTGTATTTGGCTGTGAACTCTTGCCCTCTGAGTCTTCAGCACAGCATTTGGCTTTTTACAGCCTTGATCAATTTATACTGTTGGCTTTCCCCAAATGATACAGGAGTGTGAACTCTTTTGGGTTTATGACCCTCAAGTCATGAGCAGGAAGCCCCTGAGAAAGAGAATATTAGTTAAGGATCACAGTCCGTGAACTCTTCAATATCAAACTTTTCTTCTTTCTGTACCACAGGAAACAGATGGTGTACACAAATTGAGTAATTTAACTGGAGTTTAATAAAGGTATTGTTTTCAAACCACCAGGCACAACACAGTACCTAGAGGTTGGTTGCAACCTTTTATGAGACTATCCAAGGCCTAATGGGAATAGGGAATAAAGGTTCCTGGAATCCTGGGGGACAACTATGGGACGGCCTCCTGGGAAGACCATGTGATGGGGGCCACCTGCCAAGACTAGCATCCTTGTTATGAGAACTTCAATAATTGGGTGCTAAGTACACAAGCGTCCTGTTAGGGTATGGAATGAAGGTCCTTTCTTCTGACTTCTGAGTTTCCATCTCTCAGTGTGAACAGAACTAAAGGCAAGGAGCTCTGGGATGAAGGAGTACCAATTAGTCTCTGGGGCAGGAGGGCAAGTGGCAGGCATGTCACACAACAGCCAAACACCTTCTCCTACACTGCCATAGGTATCCCCTGTTTCAACACTCATCTTGTCCTCTATGCACACAGTAGCCAAAACAAAACCCTTGACCAGTTTCGATGACTCCCTGCTCCAGGATCAACTCTTCCCACAGCTGTCTGCTCCACTTCGAATAAAATCCAGACCTGTGCTGTGGTGGCTTCCATCCTCCAGGTCTGTCCAGCTTGTGTCTGCTGCTGAGCCTGTCCTTCCCACTCATCTTTGTTTTGCAATGTCCACTCCCAGCAGCTGTCACTTCCTAAAAGGGACATGGCTCATCGAATCAGTGGCCTTCCAAGACTCCTGTCTCTCCGTGCAGAATACGGCACTTGATCTCTTTCTTGCCTTTTTGTTTCTCTAGTGCTAACTCCAATCATTTGAACCTCACCTCTCTATCTTCCTTGTCTAGAGGAAGTTTCCATTTTTTCCATATTCTCTGTCAGAGGACACTTGGCTTAGCTTGCCTCACCCTTTTTGGTTATTGCTTAGTCTGTCTTTAAGCAAAGCATAGTCGCTTTCTTTTAGACTTGGGTTTTCTGCCTGGTTCTTATTCCTAGGCTCAGATTCCAAAAGAATTTCTGGCCCAGGTGGGTCCTCAATGTCTGGTGTCTTGAATGAATGCACCTTCTTTTAAACAAAGGTGTTTTCTCCCTAATGCAATAACTTAAATAATGAAAATAAACTTGCCAAAAAGATATCTTAAATACAGTTGGAAGTTCACCCTTCTTGTATTTGGGGATCTCAAGCATATTTTTGAGAGCTAAATATGTATTTGAATATTAATAACAGGGGTGATTTTCCATGTCTTTGATAGATTTTTTTTTTCTGCAGTTGACCTATTATGGATGACTTTCACAAAGATTACTCTGGGAACTAAGCAGATAGATGCCCAGTTCAGCTTTACAGACCAGCTGTTATGTAAAGCTGACTTTCTGGGTAACATAGTTGACAGCAGCTTTGGTGATGACTGAGTCTTGAGTTTTCAGGCTAGAATGACTGGGCCAAACTCCACTGAAGCATCATCTGAGTAAGTCTGTGGACAGATGATTCAGCTTTTCAGACTCGGGTTTTTTGCACCTGTAAAAACAAGGATGATGTCACACGGTTCCAGCAGCTGGTGTCCACATGGGTGCCCATTCTGTTCTTTGTGTTCATTGCATTCCTTCCAAAGTGTGCCTGAAGCCTCCCTCATGGCGCTTTAACTGCTGCTCATTGTTGCTCTTGCCCAGTCCCTTGCATTGGGCTTTGCATTAGGGCCTTTGTCTGCTTATTGGGAGTCTTACTGCAAGGTGCTGGTGTCCACTGAACTTCCCTGTATGAAGTTAGACCCAGTCTCCAGGAGAGACACTTTAGAGTTTGATGGCACCCATGGACGAGGAGAGCCCGGAAGGTTTTGGTCCACGAATGTTGTCCCTCTTGGGAGACAAGGTGAGTTCTTGTTTTGTCTTTGCTTTTCTTTTGGTTCAGTTTAATTAATGACATGATTGAGAACACATTCTCTATGCCAGGCTTCTCCTTTTGTACAAATTAGTGTTATGAGATTTACAGAGAAGAAATATTTAAGATCAGGTAGCTTTTGCTAAGATCTGATGAAAAAATAGAATATCTGGATGGGAGTGCGGCAACTCATTTGGTCCTATGTGTTTCACCCAGAAACTCTGAATTCCTTTTTAAAAATGTATTTTCTGATGATTTTATACAAGTATATAGTACATTCTGGTCACACTCAGCCCACCCTCTCATGCTCCTTCTGCTCTTGCCAAAGCACTACTCCTCCCAGCAAGTGACCTCCTCCCATGTTCTTGTCTTTTTCTAATGTTTTTCTTCTGCTCTGTGTACGACTGCATTTTACAGGCTATCTTCCTGAGCATGGGTTTGTCTTAGGGTTTTTATTGCTGCAGTGAAACGTGACCAAAAAGCAGGGTGGGGACAAAAGGGTTTCTTTAGCTTACATGTCCACATTGCATGCCTGCCTGTAACCACTAAATCCATAAGCATAACAGCTGGCTGCTGCCTGGCCCTTGTTTTGACCCAATTCCTCTCTTTTTTCATTTTTCCTTCCTCCATAGAAGCCTATCAGATGACAAGGTTCCAGGGAGTAAGATTCTCACCCTTAAATCTGCTTTTCTTTTTAAGGAAAGAAGCAAATCATCTGCCTCCTTATGCAATTTAAATATTATTAAAACAGAAACCTGGTGGAATTCAGCATCAAAGTTATTCTCCTGAATGAAATGACCTTCTCAGAGCACCTCTTCCACTGTATAAATCCTCCCAAGGTTTCAAGGCTCATCTTCTCCAAACTAGAAAAATCCCACAATATCCTCTCTCTGGATTCCTCCATAGCTCTCAAACTCAAGTGCCTCCCAGGCACTAGATTATTTGTAGAATGCCAGCTAATCCCCACTGGTCAAGGTTGAATGTGGGGATATATTGACTAAAGACCGCATGCTCTTTAAATGCACGTACCAGCAAGTTAGGCGCCACCCATTGCTGCCTGCATTTTATGGCAAATGTCTCAGTTTTAAATAATGGATTTAAAGGGTTAAAGCAAGCCCAATAATTTGCAGCTTCTGTTCCCTACTGAACTTATGACTCCTTAGTTCTATCATGAACTGCTAAGAGGGGTGGTGTCTCCTATCAGTAAGACCACTGCTTTTATAGGAAAACATAAGGAAATTAATAGGCACCTTTAAAACAATGCAGAAGACCTAGGCAAGCAGCATATACATGGACTCTCACCGTTTATGAAAACATATCAGGAAGATGAGTTTGTGTCTGAGGTTGGCTACAAAGCTGAAGTCAGCTTGGGCTATGTGAGACCTTGTCTTAAACACACACACACACACACACACACACACACACACACAATGTAATAACATTTTAAAAAATTGAATAGTTCTTAAGTAGAATGATAGAGGAGGGGCTGTGAAATGCTGTTTTCTGAGCATGCCATGGGTATTGTACCCATGAACTTGAAGCAACTGTGGTTGCTTGCATGGGACCTGCAAAAGTCTGGGTCCCTCAACATCTAGTCATTGACTGGGGAGGGACTCATGGGGTCCTGCCCCGTCCTGGTGTGCAGGGAGGATGGATAGTTGATAGTTGTTAAGAGAGGAGGATGTAGTGGTGTACCCTCTGGTATACCCTCTATGTTCTGTGAGAGAGCTTCACACCTGTACTGGCTGGTTTTCCATCAACTTGACAGAAGTTAGGGTTACCAGAGAGGAAGAAGCCTCCGTTGAGGAAATGCCTCCATGAGATCCAGTTGTAAGACATTTTCTCAATCATTGATCAAAGAAGAAGGGCTCAGCCCATTGTGGCTGGTGCCATTCCCGGGCTGGAAGTCATGGATTATATAAGAAAGCAGGCTGAGCAAGCCAGGGAGAGCAAGCCAGTAAGCAGCATCCCACCATGGCCTCTGCATCAGCTTCTGACTCCCAGTTCCTACCCTGCTTGAGTTCCTGTCTTGATTTCCTTTGACATTAGTTATGGGTGAGCATGTCTCTATGTAGGAGCTTTAACTATTTGGAACAACCACCACTGCAATGAAAACTCAGATCTGTCAAAGAATGAAAGACAGATTAAAAAAAATCATTTGCTGTCAAAGGGTAGTGAGAGGTTCTTGTCTTTACAGTAGTTCAGGTTGTACCTTATGTCAACTGGGCACATGAAAAGGGGTGATGAGTTGTATCTGGAGATCTTTGAGTACAGCTCTTTTGTCTTTAAGCCCACCTCTGACATCAGAGACTTGATGCCTTGCAGGATTCTTACCAGACCTCTGCTTATTCCTGGGCTTTTCCTTTGTGAACCTTGCTCTTCAGATGATGAGGCCACATTTTCTTGAGTAGTGTAGCCACTGACACTTCACACAAGCTGCTAATAGTGCTTCACCATGCTTTTGTAAGCTACCAATGAAATGCATTGGTTCATGCACACATGAAGAAAATAGCAACAGCAAACAAGAAAAGACATGACTGAAGAAGAGGATGAATGAAAGTGGGAGAGGAGCAAGGTAGGGACCAAGGTCTAGATATGTTAAACACACTGTGCACATGTCTGAAAAATGTTATTTAAAAACCCATCATTACGTGTAAACCAACATGATAATAAAAAAGGCTCATATTTCTAAAAGAATAATTTTAGAACATAATTGTTTATGACTAGTAACTTCTTCCTGTTGAGGGCTTGTTTTGATGTTGTGTGTTAGCCTTTGAGCAACAGGCATGCAGAGGGCTGAAGGAGGGCTGAAGGAGGGCTGAAGGAGGGCTGAAGGAGGGCTGAAGGAGGGCTGAAGGTGGCTGATGGAGAATTGCTCCTGATACAGATGGAAAGTTGTAAATGGACAAGTTTTATTTTCCTGACAAGACAGGATGCTCTGCATACTTTGATATTCCCTTGATCTTTCAAAGGCCTACCATAGGATTTATCTGTATTAAAGTGGAAACAGATCTCCCTCTAAAGGAAAGATCCTTTATTGATCCCAACCTTTTCCTTGTGCTGGTATAGGTACCTTTTAAACAACCAGAAACCATGGTGTTTCTTCTTTCTCATATAATCTTTTATTTATCCTTTCGAAAGCCTTACATACTTAAAAATAAACTTCCCATGGAAGTTGTTGAACATACCCACTCAGCAAAGACTAGCCCCCCCTCCCCCAAAAAAACCCAAACAAACCTCTTAGTAGTTCTCTTTGGGGAAGTAGAAAGCATGACTGTCCCTAGCCCACATGCTTTCTGTGACTTGCCTTCCGTTCCTATCTCTAGCTCTCGAGCTCCCTAGAAGTACTTTAGACTATATTTTAGCTAGTGGTGCCCTGAGGAAACCTAAAGCGCTGGGTTGGGATTATATTCGCTGAAAGAATCAAGAAATCAATTTCCTTCAAGGGAAATATAGCAAGTCTGCCTAAGCAGTATATTGCTTAACATAACTGAACCCCCAGAAGAAACAGAGGAGCCAACCATTATTCCCTTACCTAGACAAGGTAGGATCATGGAATTCCAGGTCTCTTCTTGAGATCATCCCGAGGAGTGAGTCTGCCCTTCCCACTGGCAGCCACTCTCTCCTTTGTGACTATTCTGGACTGGACTGTTTCAGTCATCGCCAGAGGCCCCCATACCTTCAGCCAACTCCAACTCAGGGACTAAAAGAATTAATGGGTCGGAACTTAATCCATAACTCTCTAACTCCATGGCATTATTTTTTTAATAGTTCATAAAGTTCTTATTTTTCCTTTTTGGCCTAGATCTCCTTTGTGGTAAAGGAGAGCTTTTCCAGCTTTAGATCTGCCTCATAAAAAAAGGCTTTAAAAAAGATGTTGGGTTGTGTGACTATCTGCAATTCATTTTCATAGGATATTCAAGAACTGCCCCCAGAGCCTCTGCCTGAATTTGTTCTAATATAAAGAACCCTGGGGTCAGCAGCACTAGTGCTGGCAAATGAGTTTGGAGTCCTTAGAGACCTGGGATGCTGATGTACATTGCTTAAGTCTGTTGAAAGCTTTAAGACTAGATTCTGGTCACTAGAAACATGATTCAGATATTGAGGAGCTCAGATATGAAATTTCAAAGTAGCACAGTAGGAGTTGTGGTTTGTTTCAAATAACTAGCTGCTTTTAGGGGCTGAATAGGTAGCTCAGTGGTTAAGTGCTCTTGGAGAGGACATGAGTTTTGTTCACAGACCCATGTTTCTCAATTCATAATTACCTGTAACTATAGCTCCATGGGTCTCTCTCTCTCTCTCTCTCTCTCTCTCTCTCTCTCTCTCTCTCTCTCTCCCCCTCCCTTCTTCTTCTCTCTCTCTCTCTCTCTCTCTTTCTCTCTCCCTCTGTGTCTCTGTCTCTCTCTCTGTGTCTCTGTCTCTCTCTGTGTCTCTGTCTCTCTCACACACACATATACACACATACACACACACACACACACTATAAAATACCATTTAAAAAAAAAGGAATACAGCATTGAATTGGAAAGAAAGGCTACTTCTGTATTACCTCAAGTGGCCATTTGACCTCTCTGACTTTCAATTTCTTATATGAAATTAGAAAAGAATAGTCCATTATTTTTCAACTATAATAAAGCCAGTAATTACCAAGACAGGCACTTCACCCATGTAATGTTCACAGTAGACACTCTGTTATCTGATATTGTTCTTCCCACCTGATGGTGGTGGGAGGCACAATTCCTGTCCTTGGGTTTCAGGGAGAGCTGGAAGCATGACACCTAACACTCAAGAGGAGAGAATGACAAGAGTTTATTAGTCACATGTGCAGCCCAAGGAGGAGGATACTATATGCTATGCAAAGCCTCATGGAAGCTGTATTTATCAACAAAGTGGATGATCGAGGACTGTGGCAAGAAGGCTCTGTAGTTCCCACACAGCAGGGTGATACTTGTTATTGTAGGGGGATATGGCTGACACGCTGAGATCATTCTATGGAGAAGAACCCCAAACCCAACAGTCTGGGGAAATCACCAGCTGTGCCTGGTTCCTGATGATGAGGGCATTTGTGCTTGAGCTGCCTGAGGCTCTCTTAATTTTCTCTAGATGCCAAAGTGGCATATCATCACAACTTCTACTGAAAGGCAGATCCTCAAATGACCTGCCCCCTTCTCAGTCTAGTTTGCCCTTGACTTAGTTCATCCTGTTGAGTTCTGAAAAACCTCTCTTCTGGCCTCAAGCTCTACCCAGAATGATTGTATGGCATGAGTCAACACCTCCCCACCCGCTGAGTGAGACAGATAAGGTGTTAGCTGACTTCTCTAGCTACTAAGAACATAACTTTGGGCAAAATGTAGTCTCTTACCTTGTTCCACACCCCTGTGTGTGTGTGTGTGTGTGTGTGTGTGTGTGTGTGTGTGTGCATGAACTTTTGATCATCAGTGTGTGCATGTGTAGAGGCTACAAGGAGACTCTAGTTGGCTTTCTACTAAAGCCTTATACAATAGCCAACTTTACTCAGAACATCAGACAATTTTAACCCTGAGGGTTAAGAAAGGCCACCTTAGTAACGTTCTTATGAGTTCATGAAGTATACAATCACAAGGACAAATCATTCATGGCAAAACTATGTTTTTCCACAGAGGCATATGAATGACAGCAGCTGAAGTCAACCCACTCCTACCCACTACACCTTGGAGGGGCAGAAAAAAATCACATTCCAAGATCAATTCTGTGTTTTGATGAAACTGAGGTGACAAGACTCTTGTCTTGTTTTCTTGGAGTTTTTTCACAAGTGCTCAGAGTTCCCCTCACAGGACACTATTCCTGGACTGTGCTCTGATAGTATGCCATGGCATCCAGCTTTTCCCATGGGTGCTGGGGATCTGCACTGAATTCCTCACGTTTGCTCTTTAAGAATTTAGCCTTCTCCCTTGTTGGCAGCATTGGTTTCTATGAGGAAGAGGTATTATCTGCTTCATGGAAAAAAGATGCCCATGTTCTGGGCATCATGTCTTAGTCATTTTAGGCACTTAAATCTTCATTCTTTTGAGTTTTTCACATATGAACGTCATCTGCCTGCTTTCCATTGTGAGTTTAAGCTTGTTGCATGCAGCTCACTCCCTTTTCCCTCTTCTTTGGCCTCTGAAGGTGAAGTATATCCCATGTTTTCAGCCTGTACCTTTGGTGGAACAACTCACATGCTACATTTCTTGAATAGATTGATGGAACTGGCTGTCAAATCCCACCATCCAATAGTCTCTTACTGATTCTCTAGTGTTCTCTACATTTCTAAAGCTTTTCTCCCCACATCATACTTTGTTGTAGGTGGGTATTAGTTAGTGTTAATGGTTTTGGGAGTCCTTCTGTCATGTTGATGTAATATTTGTTCTAGTTTGATCTTCATTGTCTCTAAAAGCCCAGATGCTAAAAGTCAGACCTTAGCATGGAGCCATGGGGGGGTGGTATCTGGTGATGGGGGAGCTGGACTCTGATGAACGTCTTCAGGACACTAGAGCAAGACCTTGAAGAAACTGTAGAACCCTCATCTTATCTCTTTCCCTCTTCTATCCCTGGTTTTGTGGTGAGCCTCTTTCCACCATGTGATCCCACTGTGATGGGCTGCCTAACTGACTATGGGCTACAACATCCAAAAACTAATTGAAACTAAACCTCAATTTTAGTTGTCTTACCTCGTTAACAATGGGAAGCCAAGTAAAGCAAAATATTATGTCACCTTCAGTTTTCTTTCCTTTCTGACCCAGAGTAGCTCAGCTGTCCAGGATTATCTGATGTCCTGTCTCACAGTCTTGTTTAAATCACTTCCCATTTCATTCCCCCAAGTCAGTGCTATGGAGTAAGACAGTGGATGCCAGGCTCCAGTCTGAGAATGCACAGACCATCTCAGAACCTTGGAGCTGGAAGGTTACTTTAAACTGAAGATACTTAGAATCTTTCTTACAGAAGGAAACCTCTGTTAAGTTTTGGAAATGAAACTGCCATAAATTTCATTGTGGCTTTCATTATCACAAAGTATACTAATAACTAAGCTTATAATGGATTCTCTGGAGTTGAGGGTTGAGAGTGTAACAATGAAGAAGATGGAAAGACCATGTGTTTCTGTATGAACAACAATCAGTGTATAAGAGAAACCTGGTGCCAAACGTGACTGGAAACCCATGCTGATCTATACCAGGATGGCTTGCAGCCATTGGCATGATGTAGAAGCAAACTAGAGTGACTGAAGGTGACCTATGGCTCAAGATCCCACACCCAAACTTGCACATACTCCTGGGAGGAGATTCAGGATGCTAATAAGACATCTAACAACAAAGCCATGTGTAGAGTTAGATATATAACCAAGCATGTCAGAGAAAGCCTATGCTATGCAAATAGGCTCGAAAGCCCTCTAAATATAACTTACATGTTCTGACCTATGTACAGCATTTTAATATCTTCTCTGTGCTAACCCATTTCTCTCTTTGAAGTATATATTCCTCACTTTGCTTCATACATCAATATATCTCTGTCTAATTCCTTATTCTGAGACACAAGAAGCCGAGAACCCTCTGGAGGTGCCCACTGAACCCCCATACCCACTGATCCCTCTGTTACTGGATCTCTCTCTTTTTAAGTGAGTAAGGCATCTGTTTCCTGAATCTCTTTTAAACACTGCACTTTCCCTCCACCCAGGATATCTATCTTTTCATTTTCTGTTTTTAGAAATGGTAGGTTTATAACTCAAATCCTACCTCTCCTGGTGATTATTTATTTATTCTCTAAACATCTGGCTCCTCGTTTGTTAATGGAAATGATCATGCTATATGACTGTTTATACAATAACTAAATAGTTAATGAGTCATAAATGTTCTCAAGGGCCATCCTGCTCTTGCTCTGACCATCTCAACCAAAGGTGACCTTTACATTTTCTGCCCATGGTGTTTCTCATCCTGCATTTACTTCATATCACCAATTGCTGTGTTATATTTCAAAATATTATAGTTATGCTGACAAATTTTTGGAATTGGGCATCAAGTATTGTATTTAATTAATGAAAATTCACTGGGCAATTTGTGTTTTATAGTAAGATTGGGGCTGGTAATACAAGGACAATAAAGATTAAGACCCTGTCTTTAGAAAGTGTATACATTGTCTAATTATCAGCACCTGCTTATAATTTCACCAGGAGCCCTGGTGAAAGTCCAGAAAGGATGCTTAACTCAGTCAGCTCTGGATTGAGGATAGCAACCCAAGGTGAGACCATCTCAAGTGACAGCCAGAGGATTGGGATTGGCCACTGCAGCAGAGGGAAGGGCAGCTGGCAGGGTGTCAGAGCAAGGATGTTTTAGTATAATCAGCAACAGTTTCATATGCACAGCGGAAGCAGAACTTCATCTTTTGTGACTTCCAAGAACAGAATGACTGCAATCTTAGATTTGATGGAGAACTGGGAGGAGGTAAAAGCAGAGAGGTAAGCCAGAACTAGATCATGGGAGGATTTTCAGTCCTGGACAATTTAGTAATGTGGTTCTAGACACTGTAAATAGTGGATACATGTCCTTTGGTCTTGGAGTGTCATACTGAGGAAGCTGAATTTGGCAAGATGGAAAAACCTCAAAATAACTGGGTTTCTCGTGCTTCTTAGAAACTGTGGAAGTGAGCCCTGTAGCTAATCCAGGCCGAATTGATTCATAAGCCAACATCCTTTTTGCTTGTACTCACTACTATATTTTTGCATTGATGTATTTACATTGATATATTTTACATTGATGTATTTTACATTGATGTTTTTCAGTCAAAACTAAAGCGGAAACTGTTTTCCTGTTCAGAAGATGCCCCCATCTTGCTCCCCTAGTTCTTTTCTAACATTCCCCAAGTACCTTCTCCATCCCTTGGCTAGGACCAGGCTTTTGCCTTTGGGATGACACCAGGTTGATTCCATGGCAAAAGCTTTCAAATATTTCAGCTTTCCTCCAGCACCTATAGCAGCTTACAGTCCTAGTTCAACTATCGTCCCCACCCCCTAGTCTGGAATTTTGATGATCCTGATAACCTGGCCCTCCAGTATCTATTTGCATCTGTTTGCTCCTGCCAGCCCAGCTCCATTCAAACCATTAATCTGGTCATAGCTACTTCTATTACTGTATCATGCTGAAAAGAAAGTCTGTAAGTGGTTTCCTGTTGCTCAAAATCCTTGAAGCCCGTGAATATCTTCCCAAGTCTGTACCTGCATCCCCTCTTCACTACATTCTTTGCAAATTCCACTGCAGTCAGGTCTTTAATTCAGGCTCCGTACTCTCTGCAAACTCTTACCATAGGCCTTTGCACATTCAATACCCTCTGTCTATGATATTTTGTCGCTGGCTACAAATCTAAGTGCTACTTCTAGAGTAAATTCTTTGCCTTCCCTTCCCTACCCTTTAGCTTCAGGTAGGCTACTATTTTGTTATACATCTTCCTGGTTTCAGATATTTCTCCTTGTGTACCTTTCAAAGGACTTGTTTGATATAGGTGATATCTTTTGATTAACACCTTCCTCCCTGCTGGGCTCTGTTCTGTCACCTGTCTCACCTGATATTCACAATACTGTTATCACAGAGGTGCCTGACAACTATGTATATATGATGCAATTGGATATAAAAATAAAATTCAGCAGTGGTCAGAGAGAGCATTTCTTGTCATTCAGGGATTTATCTGGCTAAGAATCCAGACAATGCCTACTGGAATTAGCAAAACATGAAATGTGTTCAGATGCAGGAAGGCAGGACTCAGCTTGCTGTAGCCAACCTGCCACGTCTCATTTCATGGTGAGTCTGACAGATTGGATACGATATTGGTGATTTGAGGGGTGTGTGAGAATGTCTTGTGGTAACAGTATCTCTGGGACTGCTAGAGTATGTCCTATCTGTTTAGTGGGTTAATTAAAAAACATGGAGTATCATTATTTTCCCTTGATCTGCTCCCCCTCCCCCCACCACTTTTTTGAAGAAAATTGTTGTGGATTCCCTATTAGAGTGAAGTTGTATGTCTTCATTAGTGTATTTTGTACAAATGAATTTCTACTGCACCATCCCAATTAGCCCTGGTCTTGTAAAATACCTTACCCGGGCAGCAGCTGCAAGTCTGGAATATCTAGAAATTTCTTTTTCCTAAGCAAACAGTTTGAACAGGGAAATGCATGTTTCTGATGTGTAGCCTGCTAGGGAAGCCCAGGGAGAGGAACTTAACTCGGCATTGAAATAGTAGCCTTCCTGCACTTGGGTCAGAACATCTGTCTGTGTTTCTGGGCAGATTTAGTTTAAGGCCAAAACAAATAGCTCCCCTTCCTTGAGTTCTGACCCCAGGGCCAAAAACCGGGAACTGAGCTAGTCCAACTGCCACTGCTGGGGGAAGTCATTGTTCTTGCCAACCTTCTGGGAGCCCCAAATAATTAGCTGTGCAAAGAGCAAGCTGGAATCAGAATTCCCCTCCAGGCCTTTCTGTGTCCAGCCAAACAAAGTGAAGGGAACTGAGACAAACATAGCCTGTATAAAGGAATGAGCATTAGTTCTTTCTTCTCTTCCCTGGCTCTGGGTCCTCAGCCCTCTTTGCTCTGAATTCTCTTGGGTCCTCATCATGTATAGCCAGAGGGAGTTTGTCTTAATTAAAGCCAAAGGTCCATACTGGGGAGAAAGGTGGGTGCTGTGTTTGGAGACTTAAAAACCTTTGACATGTGGTGAGAGGTATCTGCTCCAACCTACGTTTTTGGATGTTTTCAAAGAAAAGCAGCCAGAAATCTGGACTTCAAGGTATGACATCACACAGCTTGAACAAGTTTGTTACATCCCCTCCTTCATATTGTCTATAAACAAATGGCAGGGCTAGCGAACATGCTTTGTGAAGCTCTAAGCTACACCATAAGCCCCATATAATGTTTATTCAGATGGTATGTACACTGTTTGCACCGTGTCCCCAGAACTGTCCCAACAGTGTAGAAGAATGGGCTTCAGTGTGGAGTTGAGCATGTCTCTTGCCTGGCCAGTTTCTCCCACAGTCAGTTTGTTCCCTGCATTCTTAGTTGCAACTTTAGCTCAACCATCCACCAGAAAAATAAGCACACAGGTTACTGATAGTTCAGATGGGGTTCCTGTCTACAAACACTGTCAGTTCTGCTGTGATGTGATAGATCCACAGTCAGAAATGACAGTAGACTAGAAAAATGCTGGCATAGTCTGGCTAGTAAGCAGCAAAAGTGGTGAGTAATAGAGACAGAACAGCAGAAGCTGAGCATCCTACAGGCATAGCAGTAGAAGCTGGAGATGATAGAGCCAGAGGAACAGAAGCTGTGGTTGATGTAGGCACAGGATCAGAAGCTGGGGGTCATGCAGGCTTAGCAACAAAAGCTGGAGGTGATACATGCACAGCAGCAGAAGCTGGAGGTGATGTGAAGTCAGGAGCTAGTTTCAGATGTTCCTTGTATTTTTTTTTTGTTGGATATTTTATTTATTTACATTTCAGATGTCATCCCCTTTCACACATTTCCCTTCCCTAGAATCCTCCAAATCCATTTCCCCTCCTCCTTTTAATACTATTTTAATTAAATACAAATATTAAGGCCAGTTCTAGGTTTGGGGATTAGCAATACAATGGATGCAAACAGTCAAGGAACAAGCAAGACAATAAACACAAATAGTCAAAGAACAAGCAAGGCAATAAACAAAATTCTGGGAACACTCTCATGATAGCTGTTTCTAAGGGCTTATCAGGATGACCAAAATATCTGAGCCAACTTCCCTGTCCTAGCCCAAAGTAATTTTCATGTCTAAACCTACTTCCTTATTCTAGCCTAATATTTAGATTCCTGTCTGATATTACTTCTCTGTTCTAGCCTAATGTCAGATTCCTACCTGGAGCCTACTTCCCTGTCCTTGGCCAATGTCACATTCCTGCCAAGCAGACCATTCCTTGTCCTTGGCCCATGTCATATTCTTGCCAAGCAGCCCCAAAGGCTATCCGCTTCTCCCTCCTTTTTATTTCATTAACAAGACTAAGCTTGTCTTTGGTTGTTCTGACAAGAATGCCTTTCTTACCCATTATGAAATATGCATTCTCAAAGCAAATGCACTTCCATCTTAGGTTGGTAAGGCTCTGTGCAGAATCATACGCATCCTTGGCTTGCCAGCCTGTTAATTTAATAACTCTGTCTGGGGGTTCATTTTCAAGTTGAAGCCATGTATTTTAGCTGACAACATGCTGATGTTGTTAAAGATAAGCTTTAACATGATGGGCAGGAATAAAAGTATTCCCAGGACAAAAAGGGCTAGCATGATCAAGATATATATGCCATTCTTGAAGCTGGACCGAAATAGAAATACTGACCTCAGGCCATGGGTAATTTTATCAGCAGTATCTACTGCATCAACACTCAGCAGAGCAGAATTCTTGAAATTCATAAGTTCACTATATAAAATTGTAAAATTCTAACACCAGAGAGGTGTTAGAATTGTGCCAAATACACTGAGTATCTTTAAACATTTTCCTAATTATAATGACTACGACTGTAAATTTTAGAACTAACATGAATCCAATGGTATTTGGCATTACATTCGAGATGACTCCTGACTCTTAAATTCTGAACCTCCTTCCAATAATTTGAATAGGATAAAAAACATAAATCTGTTCTTGCAAAATGCCTATCTAAATCCTCTTGTATATTCAATACATTAGTAACATTTTCTTGCTAAATGATTAACAAAAGTAGCTGTCTTAACTTCTTGTGTCAAAGCAATTGCAAAAGCAGAGGTGCTAGCAATTAATGTAGTTAAAGCTGTTATACCAGCAATAATCAAGCCGACTACCCTCTTTCTTCTGCATAAAGCCGGACTCATTTCTTCCAGTACTTGAAACCTATTTTTAGAATACCAAGGTTCTGTGATACTCAGGGCACTAAAATGAAAGCTAGTTGATAGACCTCTGTAACTAACATGCCAGATTTCAAAACACTAACACACTTAGAAGATGTACAATCAGTGCAACTTACATTAAATACTGTAGAAGAAACAAAAGTAATTTTAGCTTGACAATTAAAAGAGCCTTAACACGTGTTAACACCTGTTTGAACTCCAGATCCTGTCCCAATTTTATCTCTTGCTAATATAACATCATAGAAAACTGCAACTAACTTCCAAATATGTCTCTGAAAATGTCTAGAACCAGACTTCCAAATGAAGACTGTTAATTCCAGTATTGGATTGATTTCTAGACCAGTACATGATTGATTCTGAATAACTTGTCACATTTAAGAACAATACAAGAGTCATTATATCTTCTCTTTTTGATTATTTGTTCCACACGGTCTAAAAACTTGAGGCAAGGAAGTTTGTCCCATCAGGGGTATAGGTAAGCAGTGGTGGGTTGTGAACATATGTCCAATACAGCTTCCCACTTACCATTGTTAGGGCACTCAGCAAGCTCACACAGGTCAGCATCATTCTTTGTCTTGGCATCAGCATGTCTCACCGTCACTCTGGCAGCCATAATGCTCCTTCAGCATCCTACACTCCTGGGCGTGTTAGAGCTCCTGGGAGTTTAGCCTCCTCTAGGTTTTGGGGATTGGGTACAGAGCTGATGCCCTAGGACTGCTCCAGGAACAGGCAAAAACTGGAAGAGTTTATTCCCTGTATTCTTACTCCCTGATGCTCCTGGGACCCTGATGCAGGTAGATTCTTGTTCAATGTCCACTGAGCAGCATATGGTATTGATAGCTGGGACCAACAAGTCATCCATCCCTACTATATGCAGGATAACAGAATACAGACCTTCCAGAATAACATTACTCAGGTGCTTCCTTCTTCACTGAAAGAGGGAATGCTGTGGAAACTTCCATGATGTAAATGACTCCAGTGGGAAGAGTCCATGGCCAGAATCCATTTGGCAAAACACCAACAAAAAACAGTGGGTCACCCACATAGTACTAGGTAAATACTGGCCTAATCATACAGAGCCATTTTTGAGTATTTCATTCAGTTTCCCAGGTACTTGAGTTTTGAACCAACCTCAGTCCTACTTACAAAGGCCCATCTACAGTTCTCAGAGGCTATCTTCCCAGATAAGGATGGCTTAAAAGCTCAATCCTGCTATATATAGGGTAGGATGAGGAGTTTCTATGTAGAAAAAGAAAGTTTTTAATGTTCTGAAGATCAAGTGACAATGGTATATTAATGTGACTTCCTTAATAATATTCTGGAGCCATATGCTGAAAATGACAACTTATATTATGCATATATCTGCCACAACTGAAGAGTTAGGCTGCTATATAACAGAAAGACCAAAAAGCAGTAGTGTTGATAACCAGTGCTTTTGGTGTGAGCTTCGTGGCAGGTGTGCCAAATGCTTTATGGGATCACCACATTGAGTACTCAACAGAATCTTGAGGTTAGTGCAATGAATACTCTTGCACAGAGAAGAATAAGCTGATTTCAAGAACTGATGATTTTTCAAGGACCATTGTCTTAGTTTTTGATTTTTTGCTGTGAACAGATAACATAACCAAAGCAACTCTTATAAAGACAATATTTAATTGGTGCTTGCCTACAGGTTCAGATATTCAGTCCAATATCATCAAGGCGAGAGCATGGCACAGTCCAGGTAGTCATGGTGCAAGAGGAGTTGAGAGTTCCATACCTTCATCTGAAGGCCATTAGGAGAAGACTGGCATCGAGGCAGCTAGGAGGAGGGTCTTAAAGTGCACACCCACAATGATACACTTCCTCCAAAAAGGCCACATCTACTCCAACAAGGCCAAACCTCCAAATAGTTTCACTCCCTGGGCTTAGCATATTCAAATCACTACTACCACATAAACAGAAAGTAGCAGAATTCACATTTAAGGCCAGGCAGTCTCATCCATCCCTATTTTAGCTTCTGTTCTTAAGTCAAGCTCCCTCTCCTCTTTGGTTTTAGCCTCTGCTGCCCTTCTCTGTAGCAAGCCACTAAAACAAATCAAAATTGATCTAATCATATGACAGCAATACTGTAGAATACACACACACACACACACACACACACACACACACACATATATATATATATATATATACATCAGATGAACTATATAATTTGGGCAGGATGGCTGAGGTTACTGGTGGATATACGCAGGGCCTGGTGCATACCAGGTGAGTGATCTACCACTAAATACATCGCTTCATTTTCAGACAGATTCTCTCTAAGTTGTTGTATTAGTCATGGTTCTCTAGAAAACAGAGATGAAAGATATTATATATAAAGGGGATGTTTAAAATGGTTCACAGGCTAGTCCAGATAGTGGTTTATCTAGTCCAATGATGTCTGTCTACCAGGTCAAAGAATCAAGTAGTTATTCAGTACTGACTGAGTTGGTCTTTAGTATACCCTGAAATCTCAAATAAATAGACTCTAATGCCATTGAAGGATGAACTTGCCAGCAAGCAAGCAGGCAAAGAGAGCCTCCTCCTATTCCATTCCCCACTCAAAACTAGTAACTTTTTAAGTCACTTGATATATGTGCCATCTCCAGGATCTAAGTAGGCCCACTAAGCATTGTGTTTCTTCCTTGGTGGTGGGAGTGGCTGAGTGCAATAATGTATTCATGGAAAGTCCATACAAGTTATGCCTCCTTAAGAGGAATATCTCTGCATGTATCAGACCATTGGGCAGCTAAGCAATTCACTGAGGTAAATATCCCTTGAATTTTGATTGAATTTATTTTCCTACTCTGATGTGCATGTGTTACCAATGAGTCTAAAATGGCTGCTCCCTTGGTCCAAGCAGCATAAAGTCGTCAATATAGGGCACCAATGCTATATTTTCTGGAAGAAACATACAATCAAAATCCCTTCTATTTAAGTTATGATGCAGGGATGGAGAGATAATATATTTTTGAGGTAAAACTGTAAAAGTATATTGCTAGTCTTGCCAACTAAAAGCAAATTGCATCTGGTGGTCCTTGAGAACGGGTACTGAAAAAGACATTTGCTGGGTCAATAGCTGCATACCATGGACCAAGATATGTGTTAATCTTCTTAAGATTAATCGCATGTTGTACAAAAGCTGCAGTTGAAGTCATTACTTGATTGAGTTTTTAATAGTCAAACTGATTCTTCAAAATCTGTTTTCTGCACAGCCAGATAGGAGACTTAAAGGGAGATGTGCTGGGAGCCACCACCCCTGCATCTTTAAGTTCTTGATGGTTGCACTAATTTCTGAAATTCCTCCAGGATTGCAATAAAGTGTTTGATTCACTATTTTCCTTGGCAGAGGCAACTTTAAAGGCTTCCATTTGCCTTTCCAACCATAATAGCCCTTACTCTATAGGTTGGAGAACCAATATGAGAACTCTACCTATTCTTCTCGGTCTATTTATCCAAATTATACATTCTGGAACTGGGCAAATAACCATAGAATGAGTTCAAGGACTTACTAGATCTACTGTGATTCAGATGTCAGCCAAAACTCCATTAATCACATGACTTCTGTAATCCCTGACTTAAACTGGAGAGCCACAATATTTCTTGGGGTCTCTCAGAATTAGTGTTAATTCATAATCAGTATTCAATAGACCCCAGAAAGTCTGGTTGTTTCTTGTAGACTACAGTTCACTTTGTAAAAGGCCAGAGGGTCCCTCTGTGGAGATACTGGAGGAAGACTTACAGTAAAACTCTTGAGTGTTTTATCAAGGTTCTTCATCAGAGAGCCTGGCCATCTCTTCATTCAAGTTCTAGGTCTGCAAACTTGGCTCCAGTCTGGAAATTAGTTTACAGGTGAGATTCTATTTTCTCATGATACAAGGGATCATTTCTTTCATTTGTTTGAGTCCCCTCTCCCACTTATAGAAATCAAACAAAAATGCAGTATGCTTTTTATCTATTTCATATATGGAAACATCACAATTGATTAGTCAGTATCAAAGATTTGTATAAGTCATACTACCATAAAAATCAGTTTGTGATGCCTGTTATGGGTCAGGCCATTATGCTTATCACTCTATCTACACTGCTCATTATGACAACTATGATCACCTTGCCACCTGGCCCCTGCTACTTTTGGGTCCAGTAAAACCCATTTCATTTAGTTTATCTAACTGAGCATCAGTATCTCCAACCTTAAGGTGTGGCACAAGGAAAGAGCACTAACAAAACTCTCTGTGTTTTATGTCTTTTAGGATTAGTAAAGGACCTGTCTTCTGGGTCTTTCTGTTGTTGAGGATTAGGTTTTACTAAGTATACTCAGTCTAGCATTGCTATTTCTCTTAACCTTAAAATAGCTTCATCAATAATAAAGTTTCCCGACTATCCTGGAACACTTGTTTCTCCAGTCTCAGCCTTCTGAGTAGGTAAGGTTACAGGTGCATACCATGCTAGCTTCCAATAATCTTTAAGCAACGCTGAAGTGGCTGTGAATTTGACCTCCAGTCTTCCTGTTCAATCCTAACACCCTGGCTTTTCACCCTTAGAAATAAAATGGGCAAAGCTAATTTGCACTCAGACTGTGACATCCTTGGGGGCAGGACAGTATATCTGCATTCATTTTACCTGACAAATAATAAACAATAACGTTCTGTCAAAATGATTTTCTGAAGGTATCTTCATTGGTGACCTTAATGACTAGGCATAATGAGGGAAAAAATGGTATATTAATCCAGATTCTGGTGTCTTAATTTGATGAGGATCATCAAATATTCATAAAAGATAGTAATTTTGTCCCCAGGAGATATTTAATGATGGATGTCTGAAGACTCTCTTGGTGGTTAGTAACTGAGGGTGGTGGAATATGATGGAGGTACCATCCGGAGCTCAGAAAAGCCCTGTAGAAGCTCAGGGGTGATGATGAGGCGGTATGTTTTATTCCCTTATTCATTCATTTCACACATGGTTCTCCTCCCCTCTCAGAGAGAATGTGAGACAGAATCAATAATGATTAATGAAGTTTCTTAGCTTCCATAACCAGTCCCAGGAAAATTTTGGTACTTAAGTTCGGAGGAATCTAAGATTGATGGGGCAGTGCATACCTGTAATCCCTGCACTTGGGGTGTAGGAGTGGTCAGGAGCACAAGACTTTGGCTATATGAGACTCTGTTTTAGTTACAAGACACCACTGCCAAGGCAACTTTTAAAAGAAAATGTTTAATTGGGGGCTGTCTTGCACTTCCAGAGGATTCATGTCCATCAGGGCAGACAGGCTAGCATGGTACTGGAGCAGTTGCTGAGAGTTTACATGATCTACAAGCATGATTTACACCCACCCCCACCCCCAAACACACGGACACACACACACACAAAGAGTGAGAGAGACAGAGAGAAACTTTTCACACCTCAAATACCACTACCAGGGACACACTTCCTCCAACAAGTCCACACCTCCTAATTCTTCCTAAACAGTTCTACTAGTAAGGGACCAAGTATTTAAACATATGAGCCTATGGGGCCCATTCTCATTCAAACTACCACAGACTCCAACAAACAACAATAACAGCAAAACCAAAAAGTTCCCCAAAGCCCAAACAGAGTTGATTAGGGAGAGGAGGAGACCATTAAGGAATCTGAAAGTTACATTCTAACATTTCTTTGAATCAACACCACTAGTGCAAGTGTCTGGGACTTGACTGAGGGCAGTGTCAGCTTCTGCTAGGAGAAAGAACAATTTCTAGGAGCTTTTCCCAGGCAATAATAAATTTTCATTTTTTTCCAGTTCCTTCTTTGTATTAACTCATACACAACTACTTGTCTTCTGTTTTGTTGAAGCAGTAAGTCAGACAACACTTGCCACAGTAATAACTGTCAAAGTGGCTACCCATGAAAACTCCAGCACCACATTCATCAGAAGGACACTCTCAACGAAGTCAGCTGATTTTGCCATTTTCATCCACCTAATAATATTTCAACACAGCCAATTTAACCTTCTTCCCCTTATGCTTATTCTTCTTGGGAGTAGTGTAAGACTTCTTCCTTTTCTTAGCACCACCACGAAGTCTCAACACAAGATGAAGGGTAGACTCCTTTTGAATGTTGTAGTCAGACAAAGTACGGCCATCTTTCAGCTGCTTACCAGCAAAGATCAACCTCTGCTGATCAGGAGGTTAATTCCTTCCTTATCCTGGATCTTGGCCTTTACGTTTTCTATAGTGTCTGAGAGTTCAACCTCGAGCCTGATGGTCTTTCCCCTAAGGGTCTTCACAAAAATGTACATCATGGCTGCACCCCCACCAATGATGTCGGATCCTCATTTTTTTCTTTATTAAAAAAGAAGTAGAGTTTTTGCTTTGCACCTTTGGGAATACTGGAAATTGAATTCAAATCTTCTGCCAGGCTAGGGAGTTGCTCCACTTTTGATCAGCTGCCACTTAGGATGTTGAGTTGGACTGCTTGTCCAAGCTCACACAGGTTCAAGATATGACTCTCCAACTACAACAGCCCCTTGGGGACAGCTCTTCCTAGGTAGATTCTTCTAGCCTGTTCTTGATTCAAATGTTGTTTTGGCCATGCTGAAACGGGTCTTCCTGAGACCGATGGGACTGTACCTGTGTTCGGTGCCTGGAGCTGACAAAAGGGGCATCAATTGAAGACAGCTTGTTTAGGCTTTTGAGGCCTCTGGGCTTGTACTCCTGAATCCCTGGGAGATGCAGGGCCATTCCCTGAGCTTCCTGTAATGCTACATTTTGTTGCTGGTCCATTCTCCCTTCTCTGAACTGTAACCCTTAGCTACTGTGGTATCACAAGCCATAAAACTTATTACAGACTTTGCTGAAATAATTACCATGTTCACAATGAGTTTGGTATTCTGTTCAGATCCGAGCACTGGTGGCCTTTACTTGTGTGACTTGCCTCCCAAGGCACAGCCCCTGTTCTCTCTGCCATACTGCTTGGAGTCTGATTCTTAGATGCAGGATGCAGAGTGCTTGCTTCAGAGCATCTCTAACAGGTATTGTGCGGTTGTCAAGATGGTAGAGTTGATAGGTTTTAATCAGGTAGGTTGGTGCAATATTTAATGAAAATACTTCTTAAGTTGGTGCTCAATAACCGGGCTTCTTGATGTTAGAGTCCAAAATATTAGTCCAGTGCTTCTGGCTTCCAGGTTAGAAGAAAAATCAATAAAATCAGCTAAAATGCAGGAAGGCATCCACTGCGCCAGGATGTAAACCCCTCCAGCCAGCACTACCACACACCGAACTTTAAAATTTTTTTGCCAGCTCCCCTTTTTTTTGTTCTTTTGTTACATTTAAGGCTCCACAGTGATATGAAAAGCCACCCTGGCTCCTCCATCTATTAAATACAAAACACATGTGAACAAATAAAAGAATTGCACCATATAATACAGCCAGAATACAATGTTATCATCACCCTGCTCCGAGCATTTCTCAGGATGGTTTACGTCTCAGCAGTTAATCGTTTGCTATTGTTGGTGTACCAATACAATATTATTAGCCCCATAGAAGATTGTCTTCATGTAGGCTAGCCAGAATATAGATATTTGTAAATGGAATCTGAACAGTGGCCTTTCTCCACAATATAAAATTCAAATAAGTGTAACCGGTCATGGCCCAACTCTTGTTTATTAATTAAGGCTTTTATAATATTGCACTGTTGTTGGGAGCTGTGGCTTATGCAAAGAGGAATACTAATTATATTCTGCATTTTCTGTAATAATGGGGCAGTGTTTTGGACAATGCAGTTTATCCAGACAATGCATCCGGTTCATAATGTAGTGTATTAACAAGGAGGCTCTGAATGCTTAATGGGGAACTGATAGAACAGCAAGAGGGATGCCTGAATTACACTCCTGGCCAGGCTGGGGCAGTGACAATATGCTACATACTGGTAACCTCAAGAGGTTTCCAGACCTCTTTAATGTGTGCTGTTGAACACTCCTGAAAATAAAGAAAGCAAGAGAACCAAGATAATCATTTTGGTAATTTTATATTTTCCCATTCTAATGCTTACTGAGGGTTTTAAAAGCCTTTTGCACCTCTACCAATTTTTGCTTTCTGGTTTACTAAAACCAATGACTTTTCCAAGAACTTTCTAGCAGTCTGTGCCATCATGATGATGATTGTTAACATGGAATATGCTTTTCTTTTCTTTCTTTTCTTTTCTTTTTTTTTTTTTTTAGCAAAATACTTGTATCTAGATAGATTTTAGAGCCACAGTGCCACAGTGCTTATCTGAACAAACTGGACATTACTGTGGGTTTTATATTGTCAGAGTGTGTAGCTGTCATCAGTTTCTAATTACACATTATTCCCATCATCTTCAAAAGAATGGCATGGGTCACTGGCTAGGAGGATATGTGTATTTGCATATTCTGTAGCAACAGAATCATTTCATATATGATCCTTGATGCCTGGCTTCTTTCACTTAGCATAATGTTTTCAAGGTTATAAGCAAGTTGTACCATGTATGTTTTACAGCTTTTAAAGCCTAAGTAATACCCCAGTGTGTTAGTGTGTATGTAGGTGTGTGTGTGTGTCTGTGTGTGTGTGTGTGTCTGTGTGTCTATGTGTGTGTATGTGTCTTCTTTCCACTCTTCAGTTGTTAGAAAAGGTTTTCTTTGTGCATTTTGGTTAGTCTAAATAATTCTAGGATGAACATTTATGTGCAGTTTTGTTTGTGTGTGCACTTAGGTTATTCTTCTACTGAGCTATACACTGAAGTCAAATGATTGGCAGCATGACTTGTTCCTGTGATTAAAAGCAAGCATCACTTGCTGACACTTAAAGGTGGGAGCTAGCTGTATCTACAGCATGTAGACTGTGAGATGTGCATAATGTGGGTAGAGCTAAGGTTAGTGCTGATTTCCGCTAAGGAGGGACACACCCTAGACAGCCAAGGCTCAGACATCCACCAGGCCCCTCAGTCTTTCTTATCATTTGTTGACTTCTGATTTTCCAGACATCACTTACCAGGCAGCACCCCGTGATAGATCCTTCCTTACATGTGCCATTTCTTGGCCTTTGGGCTCATATCAAAGGAAAAGGTTCCTATTAGTAAAAGAATATTCAACCATCTATACTTACATCTTTACTTATTTTCTCTGGTGTCGTGAGATCATTTATTGTAGTAAGTACTAGTAAGTGGACTTGTGGTTAAAGAGAATTGGCTTTTTTTTTTCATAATTCTTGGTGCTGGTCATTTTGTGACCGAGTCATTGCAAATTGCTTTGTTCTGTGTCTGAGACATCAGACAGCTCCTTGAATGTTCCTGTAGCCTGTGTTTATTTGTTTGTTTGTTTATTTATTTATTTATTTTTATCATTTCAGCAGGCTCAGTGAAGTCATTTACTGTTTATGTATTTCACTATATTTTACAAGGGCAGCAAAACCAGTCTCATCCCACAGTAAATCTTACATGATTAAAATTTAATAGCAAGATAAACCTGCCATAGTCATTAAAGTGGAGATTTTTCCCCTTGTTTAGAAGGTTGTTGACTATTCGACTTTAGAGATTCAACTCTCTCCATCTTAAGTCACTCTGTATGTAAATTACAGAAAGGTAGGGAGGCAGTGGATGCTGTGTGTTCTCTACTGTGTTCTTTCCTTATGCATACCTTCTCCCAGTGGTGGAGCTGTCAGCATGCTGACTTTGTGTCTTAATTGACATAGATAAAACAGACAAGAACCACCACAGATTCTGTAGCAAGAAGGTTCTAAGCTTGCACTCACCCCTAGCAGAAAAGGATTCTGGGATCAGTGAGTGTCTATCCTGGCCCATCCAAGGAAGCATGCTGTTTGTCTGCTGACATCTTGAAACTACTTCCCCACATGGAACAGTGGTTATACAAGTACCTTCTTTCTTCCTTACTCAAACCAACCATTTACCCTGTACATATGGCCAAGTGGTTTGGCCCCTGGGGTTTCCTGTGGGCTTAGATTTAACATTTCTCTAGAAAGGGACAAACATAAAAACAGAACTTCTTGTTCAAGAATAGGCAAATAGACTATTAGAATTATTTTTAATTAGCATACAAAGAAATATGTTTTGTTGTGATATTTTCATGTGTATATTACTCTACTTTTTCCCATCCAATAGACTCTACATTGAGTTGAAGTGTATGTTCATTGCCTAGAGGGTACAGAGTACTCAGCTATGCACTCAGGACTATGGGCATGACATGAAGCAGGCCCTCTGCCTCAGGCACCTATAGTCCAGGAACATTTGGAAAGAACAAAGGGCTCATAAATGGAACACAGAGTGAACATGTAAAGGCTAAAGAAATAAGACTTCTCATGGGAAACAGAAGGTAGTGTGACCTAGGAAAAGTACTTTCAGGAAGTAAATACATAAACTGTGTCTTAAAGGAAGAAGAGGCATAGTTTGGTAGAAATGATATGTAGATAGGCAAGGGACAGGGGTAACAAAGACCAAATAATCTTTATGGGTATCTTAGCTACTGATCTATTGCTGTGAAGAGACACCACGACCAAGTCAATTCTTATAAAGAAAACATTGAATTGAGGACTTACAGTTTTTGAAGGTTACTCTATAATGGTGGCAAGAAGCAGATGGACATGATACTGAGGCAGTAGCTGATAGCTTTAGATCCTGATATGCAGACAGCAAACAGAGAGAGAAAGAGAGACAGAAACAGATAGACAGACAGACAAACAGAGACAATGAGGCAGAGACAGACAGACAGAGACTAGGCCTGACATGGGCTTTTGAAATAGACCTTAAAACCCACTCCCAGTGACACACCTTCTTCAAAAAGCCATACCCCATAATCCTTCCTGAACAGTTTCCCTATGTCGGAATCAAACAATCAATCATAGGATCATTTGGGACTCAATTCCTCTTGGAAGGGAAGAGATAAAATTTATCAAAAAGAGACTAGAGGATTGTAGAAAATTCCAAGCTTGCTGGGATAGAAGCTATTGTTTTGATCTTGTGCTCTACAAAGACTTGAGAAAGAAACATGGAGATGATAGATGATAGATTGCTGTTTGGACCTATTGGAAAGCGTAGGGAACTGTGTGTCAGAGTGGGTTCTTAATAGAATGCTAGTGTGCCTTGGAAGAAGAAAGTCAGTGTGGATTTGCCAAAGCCTGGAATAACTGGATTAACATCTCTTTTGACAAAAGGTCTGGATTAGATGATCAGTTGAGTTTCAAGACTGGTACATTTAATATCTTTGTAAGCATTTTAGGATATTCCTGTGTTCAGGACTGAGAAGTGAAACACAGTTGGTAGAACATGCATGAGCTTAGTGCTGGCAGCAGGATTTTGAAGTTATCTTTAAGTTTACTCTAAGGCTTTGACTTTGTTATAGAAAACAGAATTGAGATTTCCCTGTCTTTCTCCTTATGGACACAGTGTACACTTTTTTACTATTCTTCCCTCGATCAAATGATTTGATACTGTGTTCCATTTATATAATACATTTGGATGGCATTTTAATAATAGAACAAATGCTTCTTGGTCTCCTGGATAAGTTTTATTTTCTGGAGTCACATGGTAAGTTATCTTTGCTTTCCTATAACAAAGCTCCTGCCTCATCCGCATTTTATATGGATATAGTTTTCTAACCATACAAACTATACAACAGCATCACAGTAGTGCCACTATCTGCCTCCATTGCTGTTGGCTGGATTAGTCTTATCATAATTGTGTCTTCACTGTCACTGCCCTGGCTTCTCTATCTGCTTCTTGTTTATCTCAGTTAAAATACATATAAAAGTGTATTAACATTCCCATACAGTGGGTTCTCCAGAGGGCCAAGCCCTATATTAAATTTTACTTCCTAAATATAGGGAGAGAGTAGAGGGACCCGGCACATTTCTGATGCTGAGTTTTTATTATATTGTGGGTTTCCTTCAGCACTTTAGAATCCATCTTTCTCAATATGGACAGGAATAGGGAGACTGAAAGGGAAATTGTTTTCTGCATTCTCTGTAATGGTTTTTATTTAAGAATGATAAAGCAATGCTTGCTAAGCCCAGACCAGGTCCACAGCAGACAATGCTGAAGATCCCAGGGGAAGTACAGGAATGTTTCTATGTTGGGCGGAAATAAACCTCAGAATGTTATTTGGTGTATAAAGTTATTATAAGTATATTGAAGACAGCCTTGCCTAGTGTATATAAAAAAAGACAACTTGAAGTTGGGCTTCCTGTGTTTAACCTGTGTGTGTCTAGTTGCTGCTACTCTGAAATCATAGAAAGATATTTATGCAGGTAAAGGGCAGGGTTCAGCTTCACACTACAGCCCTTAGAAAGCCAATTTATATCCTGGTATATAAGGGGGAAGGAAGAGTACTCACCTCATATGCCTTATGTGTGGGGCACTTAGACTGAAGGCCATGTAAAGTAAGACAATGTATGTTTGTTATTATGGAATCATTTCATGACTCTGGAAAGATGGTGGGAATTAGACTCGAAGCCAGGAGCACTGATTTTCTACCATAAACATGCTTGAACTTGCAACAGTCAACTGACTGCTGCAACTATATTTTTTCCTCTGAAAATTGACCAGACTCATGTTACAGATGTCTAGGTCTGACTCCGTGAAAGTGCAGTTCTGACATCTGGGAAAATCTTCCCAAGATCAGATATCTTTATAATTCCAGTCTTTCAAAGCCATTTCTGACTATACATTTCTTTGTAGTTAGAGAAAGGAGAGTTTTGAAAATTGATGACTTTTTGTTATATTATTAGTTCATGATTCCCTAATTCTCAGTCATTGGCTTCCCATCTGGTCCTAATTGACTTAGTCCTTCACTCACCTAGTCATTAATGTAATTTCAGGAGTGTGGCAAAAGCTTTTGAGTCATCAGATCAATCTTGATATCTTTGTGATTAGATTTCAAACCATTTAGTAAATTAGAGGAAGACCAACTCCATCGTCAGCAGCTTGTCCAAAACTGGGAATGTCATGTACTGGTGCTGGATTTGGGATGGTGTGTTTTTGTATAGTCTGTATGTATACTTCATAAGAAATTGTTATTCACTGCTAGCACTGTGGATAAGAATGCTCACTAGGCAAGTATAAGAACTCAAGTCCAAATCTTCAAAACTCATGTAAAAACCTAGGTGTCATGTGCATGCAAGTGTAACTCCAGCACTATGGTGAGCAGAGATGGGGATCTCTGGAATTGCTGCTCACAAGCCAAGTTGTAGGTTCAGTAAGGGAACATGTATCAAAGGAATAAGAGCAATAGAGCAGGGAAGTAGATGTCTTTCTCCAGGTCCTTCATGCATAGTGGCACACACCACGTGGGTTTGTTGACATATACCACATTCCTCAAACAAGAGTACTTAAGTCCCATTTCCAGTGCTGACCTTCTCTCAATTGCTATCACTGTTTCTCCAGCCCTGAAGTTATTTTAAGGACAATTATTCTCACCATCATCATTTGCTAATGTGGAAATATTGATTCTACCAACCCACTATCACAATGGATAGGTATATTATATAATTAAAATATATGGAGTGCTTGTAAGCGAATACATGTGGAACAAAGGCACTTATGAAGTATTAAGTAGCTGCCCCATACCAATCATGGCACTGATATTCTTGGTATAGAATACCTAAATATATACAAAAATAGCAAGAATAAACATCAAAACAAAACAAAAACATGCAAAAGCTTTTTAAAGTATGCTATTAGTCACACATCTAGTTTCTAAGTATTGGGACCTATTAACTTGTGTAGTTAAAAAGTATATGAAACTGTTGCAAGAAGTAACTCAAAAGATTTGGAGGATATCACACGCAAAAGAATGAATTTGAACTCAAACATGACATCATAGACAAAAAGCAAATCAAAATGGGTGGTCTTTGAAAAGGTAAAGATTAAATAATGATTTCACAGCTATGATGTAATCTGCTTCAGGCTGTGTCATGTGATGGTTTCACAGCTATGATGTCCAGAGCAAAGTATTCCAATGAAAAAGGAAAATGAGACATCATAAAGATTAAGACTTTTGTGATTCAAAGAACATCACTGAAAAAATGTTAACATACATGATGGGACGTTTTTTCAAATAATATGTTTGAGAAGGGATTTGTATTCATATTTTGTTTTTTTAAGACAAATAATTATTTTCAAATGGCTAAATGATCTCAGAATAGACATTATCCAATAAAGGTTTATAATTGGCCAGTAAGCTCACATAAAATGTTTATCATCATTAGCCCTCACAGAAGTGCTGACCAAACCATGATAAGCCCCATCATACCTATAAAGATGTCTATAAGTAAAAATCAGAGCCAAAATCATTAGCAAGAATGTGGAAGAGTTAGAGTCCTACCCTCTGGAGATGGGAAGTAACAAATCAGTTATGTCAAAAAAACAAAATATTCCTTAGAAAGTCAACCTGAAACATAACCCAGTGACTGTGTTCCTAGATATCCACCCAAGAGAAGCAGTCAGTCATGCACACACAGAACTATGTAAAGTTTTACAGTCGCACTATTCATGGTAGCCCACAGTGAGAACAGCACAACTCCCTATACAATGGTGATGGAACAAATAAAAGATGGCCCATCCATTGAAAAGAATAGGACTAATACATGTTACATCATGATGAACTCTAAAACTGTGCTAAACTCTGGACTTTGGGATTCCAGAAATTCATCAGACTACTCACAGGAGGTAAGTACATGGTTATGGAAAGGACACTTCACTAGGGTCCAGAGATTGAATATACTAAAACCATTTACAAGAGTTAATTATATGGTATATGAATTGCATTTGAAAATAAGTCACTGTAAAAATCATGCCAAAAAGTATGTGTTTTATGGAAGAAGGTTGAAATAAGCTACTATACTTAATTCTTTCTCTAGCTGCTAGCACCCAAGTTCTCTAGGACTCTAGAGTTTCACCATATCTGGAATTAGTGACCCACAATATAATGCTTGGAGTGAATGTGTGTGTGTGTGTGTGTGTGTGTGTGTGTGTGTGTGTGTTTGTGTGTGTGATTGTGAAATTCTCTGAAGGGGTATTGGGATCAGAAGTTGTTCTCCCAAGATATTGTGTTCTATGGTCAAAAGATACAAAGAAACTGTGGTGAAGGGAAGAGGTGTGAGTCTGGAGGAGATAGAGGTAAGCTCTAGGAGTTGTAGTCCACGGAGAGTAACACAGGATGTCCTAACTCTGCAAGCCATAGCTATGACCCATAGGAAATGACTTTCTAGCTCCTGGGAGATTCTGGCTCCCTGGTCTCTACTGAAAGCTACTCTACCTATGCACGTCCAGGTTCTACTCCAAAGGATTTTGCAGGTTAGGGAAGGTGACCTTAGACACAATTATTGTTTTTATTAGTGTTGGAGACTGTTTTCCAGCTCAGCTTCCAGCTGTAACCTCATGTATAATAATTTTGGTACAGGATAGTTCATGTTTGCTCTGGTCTCCTTTTCTGCAAAAACAGGAAAACCTCTCATTTTTTTTTCTGTGTAAAACAGGCCCACATCCACAGAAAGTCTCAGAGAGAAGATCCTGAAAACCTTGGAACAGAGATGCCCTGCACATCACAGCAGCTCAATATAGCTCAGGGGAAGAAAAGTCAGAAAGAGAACATTTTTGCCTGTGATTGGGGACATGTTCTTGCCACAGCATAGGGGATAATGGTGTTTGTTAGTAACCTTACTGAGTAGAGGTTATAGATGCTATGAATATCCTACAGAGTACAGGGCAGTCCTTTGCAACAGAAAATTGCCTAGATCAGTGGTTCTCAACCTTATTAATGTTGCAGCCCTTTAATATAGTTCGTCATGTTGTGGTGACCCCCAACTGCAAAATTATTTATGTTGCTACTTCAAGAACTGTTATTTTGCTACTCTTATCAATTGTAACTCTAATGTAATGTTTTTAGAGATAGAGGTTTGTCAAAGGGGTTGGGACCCACAGATTGAGAACCACTAGCCTCAATGAAAGTGTCAATAGTGCCAAGACTGAGTAACAGCACCTTATTGAGTCTTCACAGGGAAAGCAGAGCTTTGACAGATACATAGTAGACAGGTCACCAGTCCTTAACTCCCCCAACTTCTGTGCTAGTCCTAACACATTCCTCTGCCTTACTGTTTGACATCTGTTACAGGAAAATTGCACATCATGTATTCTGCTTTGGTGTGGGAGGTGGGGGAGAAAGGATGCTAGAGGGAGTCAGAACACCCCCTTCTATGACTTGTATGGCTCTTTTGCCTTAAATGGGTTGTTCAATTACTGGATCTGAAGGGATGTGTAAGGTTAGAAATACCAGCCTTCATGTTATCATTGCTAAAGTCCTAATAACTGAGAGTTATTTTCATCTGTAACATCTCTCTGAGCCTCCCCTGTTTACCACTGCTGTTTATAGCTTCATTTTCTTCCTTCTCTTTTCATAACATCTTTCAAAGTGGAAGCTAATGTGAATTTTGGTGCTCTCCAGCTCCTAACTGGTACATCTAACACCATCAGATTAAATTAATTTGAACTATTAAGCACGAAGTACATGATGCCGTGGAATTTATTCTAGATGTATCACGATTAGCTTAATTGTTATGGCTAATCATTGATTGTGGTTTCTCTGGGTGCTTGAAAGAATAATAATAATAACAATAATAATAATACTCCTTTTTAATAGTGCCTTTCATTTTTCGGATCTTGCAAAGCCTGCATCCTGGAACCACTTATTGAAAAATTGTCATTATCTGTGTATTGTCATTTGGCTGAGGCTCAGAGAGGACTATGCCAGTATGTGATTTTAACAGCCAAGAAAAATTTATATTCATGAGTCATGCTATCTCTTTTTATTTACTTATTTTTGCAATTTGCCCACATGGGGAATTAGAAAAAGAAGAAAATTTATCTCACCAAGATATTATTTCCATAAAAATTCCCTGTGCATTTTATAACAATCCCACAGCCTTTGTGCTGATTTGGTATTGGCTTAGATTTGGTGGGTATTAATTGTAAATGGCAGTCAGAAAGCAAGGTATCTGGATGTTGCTAGTTTTAAATGAGACGTTCTGCTTGCTCTCTCTCTCTCTCTCTCTCTCTCTCTCTCTCTCTCTCTCTCTCTCCTTTTTCCTCCCTCTCTCTCTTTCTCTTTGTGTGTGTGTCTTAAGCATTTAAAACTAATATATGTTATATAGTCTTTGGATATTTCTCATTGTCATATCACGTTTTGAAATAGTTGAAATGAGTAGGAGTTACACTGCAGTTTACCTGCCGTATGCAGGCATTTGCACACTCAGGGGTAAGCTAGATTTAGCCAGTCCAGTGTGGTTTAGTGTCCAAATTTTTGAGTAGTAGAGTCAAGAGTAGAGTAGGCAGCTCCCATCTTTCACATTTGTTGTTGCCTGATTGACCACATCAAATATCTAACTTTAAAAAAAAATACTAGTTGAAATTAATTGATCCCATGAGGCAACAGCTTTTTAGAAACAATTCTGATTGGTTTATAATGCAATTCTGATGAGTTTTGTAAAATTAACACTTAGCCCTCAGAACCACAACCATCTTTCAGTGTTACTGTTTCCTCTCCTAATCATAGTTCAAGTGATTTGGCATCTAGAAGGTTTCAATCTGGTTCAAGCCATTCAAGGAAAGTACCCACCATCTGCCGCTGTCAAGAGGCTCAAGGGAAATGAATTGCTGGATTTTTCTTACATGGGTTCATATTATTCTCCCTTTCTGGGGGAGAGTCAAGGCCATGAACTTATACTATGAATAATGAGAATACTTCTTGTCACACAACTTACTTTCTTCCAAAATGTTAGAAGAACACAGTGTGAATGAGCTGAAGTAGTTACACTCCAGCCTGACTGCATGCTGGAGTCACTGATGGAGTTTTGAAAACACTTATGTGCCTAGATTGCACACTTAGAGATTCTAATATGACTGACTTGGACATTAATGGGCTGGAAGTTTTCCAGATAATTTAAATTGTCAGCCCATGTTGAGCACTGCTTGGTGTCTGGTTTCTTGCAGAATTAATATTCCCAACATGTAACAACTGGTCTAGCACTAAGCTTGTGCCAAAAGCTTCTCAGGGTGTAGTATGTTTGGTTGTCCTAATAACAATATGAATGGTCATCCATTCATTCATAATTTATTTGTTCAGAAATTTCTATGGTTTTAGGCATAAGGCTGACAGTGTATTGAGTCTTGGGGAGAAAGTCCATCCATGGTTACCTTCAGAAGTGAAATCATTTGACCTGATATGGAAGATAAAGAGAAGTCCACCAGGTCAAGCTGTAGAGGAGAGGACCACAGGTAAGGAAGACTACTTTTCCAACTGTACTGTATTGCAAAGGGACAGTTTACAGAGCAAAGAAGACAGGGAGATGGGCTACCATCAGGTGAAGAGGGAAAGAAGGACCACCAAGGCAGAAGTAGGAAACTTCTGGTAGAGGTTATAGGCTTCTGGCTTTTGTTTGAAATGAGATGAATATTCTGATCATATTTGTATTTCTTCAAAGTTTTTTCCCTTTCCCTCTCAGGCTAGAGAGATTGCTCAGTGGTTGCTTCTAGCATCCATGGGTCTCTCTCTCTCTCTCTCTCTCTCTCTCTCTCTCTCTCTCTCTCTCTCCCTCCACCCCCCGTGTATATGTGTGTATCTCTGTTTCTCTGTCTTTGTGTGTGTTTCTCTCTCTCTCTCTCTCTCTGATTGTCTTTCTGTCTTGTTTCTCTCTTTGTCTCTATCTCTCTGTCTCTCTTTCTCATACACACACACACACACACACACACACAGAGAGAGAGAGAGAGAGAGAGAGAGAGAGAGAGAGAGGGAGAGAGAGAGAGAGAGAGAGAGTGAGAGAGAGAGAGAGAAAGAGAAGATGGATAGAAAATTTAAAATAAAATAACTCTCTTGCATTAGTTCAGTGTCAGTACAGGGAAGCTGGAGGATATGCATTGTACAAACTGGCTAGTCTTTGTAGTAGGTCTGGAGAGACGTGAGAATAACTTGAACTAGTGTAAGTGGAAGGGAAGAAAGGAACACTATCATACGCTGAAGTCCTGAGGAATCAAATATAGATCCAGTGGAGCAAGAGAGGAAAATGATCTTATTTCCAGTTTTAATAATATTTTACTATAACTAATTATAACAAACTCCCTAAACAACCAACAACCACCCACACTGCCTCTTGGGGCCCTCATCTTGAAGTACTCTCTGAAAAGTTCCCAGAATTCCAAATGTCACACAATCGCTGAAATTATTTGCAGCTAGCAAAACCATGCTTCTTCTAGAGCAAGAGGTAAATCACACTCAGCTGATGTGGACAGTCTGAAGAAGCCCCACATCCTACACCTGGGATTAAAATGAAAACATGTTCTTATAATATTGCTGTGTTTTTAAAGGAAACTAAAATTCTAGAATTCCAAATAATGACACCACAGCTTCTGAATGTTTCCTTGTAAGTATGTGGTTTGTTCCTTTTAGACTGGTCTAGGGAAAGCCAGATTATAGACAAAGCAAGAAGAAAAGAAGCATCCAAACTCTGTAAGTTAATTGAGATGCTTTATTAGATCATCTGCCTTGTAATGAGGGCAATAATTGGCTCTTATTTAGTGTTTCCTGCCCAACCATCCCAAAGCACTTCACTAATAAGCATCATCTTTCTTTTAGAGCCAATGAGGTCCATGGAGAGAAGCTGAGGGAGTTGATGCAGTGGGCAGAGGCGGGAGCTCACTGCTGGGCGTGTGCTTACTGCATTGTCAGAGTTTGGGGACACCCTTGAGCATTTCCATTAACCAACTGACCTGTGCCCACCAACATTTCCTTGAATGTGCTCAAGGCTGGCATTTTCCTCCTGTGTGAAAAGCAAGGCATGCATTACTAGAGGAGAGCTCTGAAAGATCCCGTAAGAGAACTTCCTGAGCTCTGTATAACCCATCGTGTTCTAACCTCATCTGACCCTGATATAGCATTTCTTTTTCCTTCCCAGTTCATTCCTCTGAAGAACTTTTCTGTTGATGAACTTCATGATATGCTAGTTTGTGTTCAGACATCCTATCATCTTTGAACATACTAATATCACTGGCTTAAAGCTCAGTGCTTTTCAGAAATAACTGGCAGATAAAATGCTGTCATCTGGGACAAGAGAGTAGCCTAATGATTGCTTTGCCCCATCCCCTACAATGATCAAAACACACCTCACTACTTCAGGGGTTTACTAGAAGGAAAATTACTGATTTATTTGCATGCTTTCCTATTTTCTAGAAAGAAGAGAGATGCAACTTTTTTGTTGTTTCCAGATGAACAATTATATTTTGGCAGCCATAGAATCTTCCTTTCCAGTCCATTTCAAGTGAAAGCAAGATCCCAGGAATAGGATTATAACTAGACATGACATTTACACTGAGTCATTTTTTAAGTTAAGTATATAACATGAAACTTTGAATGGCATTCAAAGGTCTGAGTCAATTTGGTGATTTGTATGTGAACTGAGTTTGTCTTTTCTCTTGAAGGATTTTATATAAGATGGAAAAAAGAAGACTCATGTCTGGTTAACTAGCATTCATATACAACAAGAAAATTCTGACTAAATACATTTCAAGATGTGGGTGGAATAGCATCCAAAGTTGAGAGCCAATTTTATCCTGACAGAGTGAAAACAAGCATGCTAACAGGAAAGAGTGGGGAGCTGGATTTTTCTAAAAGTCACTGGTAATTTTACAAGATGAATTTATAGCTAGTGAATAGATAGTGCCTAAATGGTGGCTGAGTTTCCTAAACAGTCAGGATGTGTGCTGTCTGCAGTGTTTTTACAGTTGATTCCTTGTAGATAGTTGTAGCATTTGTGGTCTAGAGAAATGCCTTTCATCTTTTTGGCAGGCCTGGAAGTAACCATGACAGTCCTTGAAAACACAAATGCTTGGGTTTCTGCCCAAGGATCTTGATCAGATAAATCTAGTTCTGCACTTAGAAATATGTTTTTAATTCTATTTTGGAGTGTGTATCTCTGTGTGTTGTATATTTGTGTATGTGTACTTGTTAGTATAGGTGTGTGGATGTAAGAATGCATGCACATAGGTTTATATTGTGGACTCTACTCAAAAGCTTTCAACCTTTATTTTTAAAAATATTTATTTACTTGGAGGGATTATAGGGATGGTTCAGTGCTTAAGAGCACTTGTTGCTTTTGCAGAGAACCAGAGTGTGTTTCCCAGAACCCACTTTAGGCAGCCTACTGCCACCTGTAACTGCAGTTCCTGGGGATCTGATGCCCTCTTCTGTCTGGCCATGTCATTCATATTTCACATACAAACACATAAGCTTTCCTTCTGGTTCTTTTTCTCCTCTGTAGTAGGCATGTATTTATAATTGTGTTTATTGTGTAAGTATTGACTCTGTTCACCTTTTTTTCTTCAAGTGGATTAAACTCAAGAGAAAATGCATGTGTTTGCTATATTTTAATTTATTTTGTTTTAGAATTTCATACATATATTTACATCAACTCTACCCACTGCCTCTCGTCCAGACTCCAACTCCTCCCATGTGGCTCCTCTCCACTCCTTGTATAATTATGTTCTCTCTCTGCCCTCACACTCTCCCTTACCTCTCTCACCCTCCCGCTCTGTTCTTCTCTCCCCACACTCTACTTCCTTGGAGAAAACTGTGTCTCCCCCTCTCAACAGCCAATAATTGCCTATAGCTCTTCATCTGCAGATGGACTTTCAAATGTTGCCATGTTGGATCAACTAATGTGGTCATTGTGTGGGTATGCTTCTTGTTGTTTCGTGGTGTTTCACATTTGCTGAATATTCTGCGTGTGTGTGTGTGTGTGTGTGTGTGTGTGTGTGTGTATTAAATTTTATTGTATTTTTTGTGTGAGAGATTCATGTCTTCTTTAACTTCAGTTCTTGATATTCTATATAATCCATTCTATTGCTTCCTTTTCAGTTTCTTAATTTGGGAATTGATATTTTCAATTCCATATTCATTTCAATTTGGATTTTCTTTTGTATTTTTCTTCATTGAATTTGTCTACGCCATTTCATTGAACCACATGTTTGTGTTCTCTTGGGCTTCCGTCAGCAGTTCCTGTCCTTTTTACCCTCATTGATGTATTTGTTCATATCCTTTGTAATGTCCTTCAATTCTTTGATCTAGTTCATAACTAGGTGGTTAAATTCTGTGTTCCTATATACATCGAGGAAATTCTTGTTGCAGAACATTTCTATAGGACTATTGGGGGGGGTTCATTGTGGCTTTTTACATCGCTTGTTTTTTATGTGTCCTAGGAATGTCAATATTTCATTTGTTGTGTGCCTGTTACAAGATTCTAGCCTGTCTCTGTTGAGTGGAAGTTTTTGCTGTTGCCCAAACTTGGTTGATTTTAGCTCTGAAGAGTCAGTAGGTCAGTCTTTCAGATTTTTGATTGAAGAGACTGAGTTGACTCCAAGTCAGTAGTAATCAAAAGTGTACAGAAGAGGCTCTGGGCGGTGTCTGGGAGCGGGAGGGGTGTGCTGCAGGGAACTGGGAGGAACTGACTGCTGGAACATGCTATTATAGCTCCTGTCTGAGCCTGGACATAGAGGGGTGGTATGAGAGAGGATCAATGCAACTTTCCTGGCTGATTGCAAGATGCAACTGTTCCTGGGCCTTGGGGTATGTGGGGGACATGGAGGGGTTCTGGGATACTCTACCAGCTGGCTCACACTCCTTTGAAATACTTGATGGGCCTGGGTGGGGATCTAGGAGATCCAGTAAATGTATTGAACTGCTTCTGGCTCATTTTCAACCAAGAAGTGACAAGTGTGTTGATGATTTCCTTGCTGAATTGTTAGTGTTTAAAAGTGTTAAGCTGCCTCTGGGAGCCTGCCTTCTCTGCTACTCCCCTAACTCCTTGGCTACCCTATTAACTCTAATGCATAGCTTAGTGGAAAGATTCTTTACAATTTTAATAAACCCAGGATTGTTTAGACAGATAATTGTTCAGATTAAAATTCTACTATCTGCAACAGGGCACAAGCTACACTTCTTTTCAAGTATCACTGCTTTGCCCCAGATATTGTTCTAGTAGCCACAGAGTAAAATTCAGAAATACACATTTCCCCCAGATTTCTCAGAGCATAATTGACAACTTAAAATTGTATACATTTGAAGAGCTCAATGTGCTATTTGATATGTGCATATTTTACAACATTAAGTCAAGTTAATTACTATTGACACTGTTGCACATATCATTATTTTGTGAGATATTGCTCTCACACGCTATTCTCTATGCAATCCCATTTCTACTCTCTTTGAAAAATCATTATCAGCTGTAGTCACCATACTACAATGTATTTTGGAAGTCAACAGACTTCCAAAATATATTCATCTTGTGTAAACAAAATTGTGACTTCTCTGAGAAGCATCTCCCCATTTTTCTACCAATGCTAACGTCTGCTTCAGTGACTTCAACTCTGTAAATTCTTCACCTAGGTACTTCTGTGTAGTGATTGTCTCTCTGTACCAGGTTTGCTTTAGGTCATATGATAGCTTCTAGATACACTGATGTCACAGATGGTAGAATTTTGTCCATTTGAAATAGATGAATTGCAGTCCATGGTTTATATTGTTCTTTCTTTTTCTATCCATCAGCCAGTGGATTGTCAATCAAGAAGCACTCAGTTTGAATCCCTGTTATAGCTTTTGTGGACAAGACTGGCATGAAAGGGAGAACACACATTTATCTCTTCAAGATATTTACTTCATTTCCTCTAGATACATATAAACTAGATCATTCTTCTATTTTTAAACGTTTGAGGGCCACCATATTGTTTCCCACAACATTTGTATTATTTTATTTATTTTATTTTTAGTTTGATATTTTATTTATTTACATTTCAAATGTTATCCTTTTCCTGGTTTCCCCTACAGAAAACCCCTATCCCATCCTCCCCCCTACCCCTGCTTCTATGAGGGTGCCCACCCACCTACTCATTCTCACCTCCCTGCCCTGGCACTCCCCTACACTAGGGCATCGAGCCTTCACAGGACCTAGGATATCTCCTCTAATTGATGTCCCACAAGGCTATCCTTTGCTACATATGTGGCTGGAGCCATGGGTCCCTCCATGTGTACTCTTTGGTTGGTAGCTTAGTTCCTGGGTGCTCTGGGGTGTTTGGTTGGTTGATGTTGTTGTTCTTCCTATAGGTTGCAAACCACTTCAACTCCATCAGTCCTTACTCTAACTCTTCCACTGGGGACCCCATGTTCAGTTCAATGGTTGGCTGCAAGCATCCATCTCTGTATTTGATAGGCTCTGGCACAGCCTCTCAGAAGACAGCTATATCAGGCTCCTGTCAGCCAGCACTTCTTGGCATCCAAAATAGTGTCTGGGTTTGGTGTCTGTATATTGGATGGATCCCCAAATAGAGCAGTCTCTAGATGACCTTTCCTTCAGGATCTGCTCTACACTTTGTCTCCATACTTCCTGCCTAGAGTATTTTGTTCCCCCTTCTAAGGAGGATGCAAGCATCCACACTTTGGTCTTCCCTCTTCTTGAGCTTCCTGTGGTCTGTGAATTGTATCTTGGGTATTCTGAGTATTGGGGCTAATATAAGCTTATCTATGAGTGTATACCATGTGTATTCTTTTGTGACTGAGTTATCTCACTCAGGGTGTTATTTTCTAATTCCATCCATTGCCTAAGAATTTCATGAAGTAATTGTTTTTACTAGCTGAGTAAAGCAACATTGTGTAAATGTACCACATTTTCTGTATCTATTCCTCTGCTGAAGGACCTCTGGGTTCTTTCCAGCTTCTGGCTATTATAAATAAGGCTGCTATGAACATAGTGGAGCATATGTCCTTGTTATATGTTGGAGCATCTTTTGGGTATATGCCCTGCCCAGGAATTGTATAGCTAGGTCCATAAGTAATACTATGTCCAATTTTCTGAGGAACTTCCAGACTGATTACCAGAGTGTTTGTACCAGCTTGCAACCTCACCAACAATGGAGCAGTGTTTCTCTTTCTCCACATCATCACCAGCATTTGTTGTCACTTGAGTTTTTGATCTTAGCCATTCTAACTGGTATGAGTTGGGATCTCAGGGTTGTTTTGATTTGCATTTCCCTGATGATTGAGGACATTGAACATTTCCTTAGGTGCTTCCCGGTCATTTGAGATTCCTCTATTGTGAATTCTTTGTTTATCTCTGTGCTCCATTTTTTAATAGGGTTATTTGGTTGTCTGGAGTCTAACTTCTTGAGTCCTTTTTATATATTCGATAGTACCCCTCTGTCCTATGTAGGATTGGTAAAGATCTTTCCCCAATCTGTTGGTTGCCATTTTGTCCTATTGACAGTGTCCTTTGCCTTATAGAAGCTTTGCAATTTCATGGGGTCCAATTTGTCGATTCTTGATCTTAGAGCTTAAGCCATTGGTGTTCTAGTCAGGAAATTTTCCCCCTTTGCCCATGTGTTCAAGGCTCTTCCCCACTGCCTCCTCTATTAGTTTCAACGTATCTGGTTTTATGTCCTTGAGCTTTGTACAAAGAAATAAGAATGGATCGATTTGCATTCTTCTATATGCTGACCTCCAGTTGAACCAGCACCATTTGTTGAAAATGCTGTCTTTTTTCCACTGGAAGGTTTTAGCTCCTTTGTCAAAGATCAAGTGACCATAGGTGTGTGGGTTCATTTCTGGGTCTTCAATTCTGTTCCACTTATCTACCTCCCTGTCACTGTATTAATAATATGCAGTTTTTGTCACTATTGCTCTGTAATACAGCTTGAGGTCAGAGATGGTGATTCCTCCAGATGTTCTTTTATTATTAAAAATAGTTTTTGCTGGGGGGGGTTGTTATTCTAAATGAGTTTGCAAATTGCTCTTTCTAACTCTATGAAGAATTGAGTTGGAATTTTGATGGGGATTGCATTGAATCTGTAGATTGCTTTTGGTAAGATGGCCATTTTTACTATATTAATCCTGCCAATCCGTGAGCATGGGAGATCTTTCCATCTTCTGAGATTTTCTTTGATTTCTTTCTTCAGAGACCTGAAGTTCTTGTTCATACAGATCTTTCACTTACTTGATTAGAATCACACCAAAGTATTTTATATTATTTGTAACTATTGTGAAGGGTGTCATTTTCCTAATTTCTTTCTCAACCTGTTTATTCTTTGAGTTTAGGAAGGCTACTGATTTCTTTGAGTTAATTTTATAGGCAGCCATTTTGCTGAAGTTATTTATCAGCTGAAGGATTTTTCTTGTGAATTATTTTGGGTCACATGTATACAATCATATCATCTGCTAATAGGGATATCTTAACTTCTTCCTTTCCAATTTGTATTCGTTTGTCCTCCTTTTGTTGTCTAATTGCTCTGGCTAGGACTTTGAGTACTACACTGAATAGGTAGGGAGAGAGTGGGCAACCTTGTCTAGTCCCTGATTTTAGTTTAATTGCTTCAAGTTTCTCTCCATTTAGTTTTGTGTTGGCTACTGGTTTGCTATATATTGAATTTATTATGTTTAGGTATGGGCCTTGAATTTCTGATCTTTCCAAGACTTTTATCATGAAAGGGTGTTGAATTTTGTCAAAGAAAGAGAACTTCAGACCAATTTCCTTTATGAATATCGAAGCAAAAATACTCAATAAAATTCTTGCAAACTGAATCTAAGAAAACATCAAAACGATCATCTATCATGATCAAGTAAGCCTCTTCCCAGGGATGCAGAGATGGTTCAATATAAGGAAACACATCAATGTAATCCACTATATAAACAAACTCAATGAAAAAAACACATGATCCTCTCACTAGATGCTGAGTCTTTGTGTGGTTTAGGTATAGCATAATTGTGACTTCATAGAACAAATTGGGTAGCATTCCTTCTGTTTCTATTTTGTGGAATAGTTTGAAGAGTATTGGTATTATGTCTTCTTTGAAGGTCTGATAGAATTCTGTGCTAAACCCATGTGGTTCTGGGCTTTCTTTGGTTGGAAAACTTTTAGTGACTGCTTCTATTTCTTTAGGGATTAGGGGACTATTTATATAGTTTATCTGATCCTGACTTAATTTTGGTACCTGGTATCTGTCTAGAATATTGTCCATTTCATCCAGATTTTGCAGTTTTGTTGAGTATAGGCTTTTGTAGTAGGATCTGATGATTTTTTTTTAATTTCCTCAGTTTCTGTTGTTATATCTCCCTTTTCATTTCTGATTTTGTTAATTTGGATACTGTTTCTGTGCCCTCTGGTTAGTCTGGCTAAGTGTTTATCTATCTTGCTGATTTTGTCAAAGAACCATTTCCTGATTTTGTTGATTCTTTGTTTAGTCCTTTTTGTTTCTACTTGGTTGATTTCAGACCTGAGTTTGGTTATTTCCTACCATCTACTACTCTTGGGTGTATATGCTTTTTTTCCTTGTTGTTGTTGTTCTAGAGCTTTCAGGTTTGCTGTCAAGCTGCCAGTGTATGCTCTCTCCAGTTTCTTCTTGGGAGGCACTCAGAGCTATGAGTTTTCCTCTTAGCACTGCTTTCATTGGGTCCCCTACATTTGGGTATGTTTTGCCTTCATTTTCATTGAATTCTGAAAAGTCTTTAATTTATTTATTTCTTCCTTGACCAAGTTATCATTGAGTAGGGCATTGTTCAGCTTCCATGTGTATCTGGGCTTTCTGTTGTTTTTGTTGTTATTAAAGACCAGTCTTTGTCCATGGTGATCTGATAGGATGTATGGAATTGTTTCAATCTTCTTGTATCTCTTGAGGCCTGCTTTGTGACCAATTATATGGTCAATTTTGGAGAGGGTACCATGAGGTGCTGAGAATAAGGTATATTCTTTTGTTTTAGGATGAAATGTTCTATAGATACCTGTTAAACCCATTTGATTCATTACTTCTGTTATTTTCACTGTCTCTGTTTAGTTTCTGTTTTCATGATCTATAGGCATATTGCTGAGAGTGGGGTGTTGAAGTCTCCCGCTATTATTGTGTGAGGTGCAATCTGTGCTTTGAGCTTTAGTAAAGTTTCTTTTTTCAGTGTGGGTGTCCTTGCATTTGGAGCATAGATGTTCAGAATTAAGAATTCATCTAGGTAGATTTTTCCTTGGATGAGTACGAAGTGTCCTTCCTTATCTTTTTTGATAACTTTTGGTTGAAAGTCTATTTTGTTGGATATTAGACTGGCTACTCCAGCTATTTTCTTGGAACCATCTACTTGAAAAAATTTTCCTATCCTTTTACTCTGAGGTAGTGTCTTTGTCACTGAGGTGCTTTTCCTGTATGCAGCAACATGCTGGTTCCTGTTTATATATCCAGTCTATTAGTCTATGTCTTTTTATAAGGGAATTGAGTCCACTGATATTAAGAGATGTTAAAGAAAAGTGATTGTGGCTTCCTGTTATTTTTGTATTATACATGGAATTATGTTTGTGTGGCCATCTTCTTTTGGGTTTTTTTCCTTTTTTTTATTGGATATTTTAATTACATTTCATATGTTATCCCCTTACCCATCCCCCACCCACCCGGGAACCTACCATCCCCTTACCCCTCCTCCTTCTCTGTGGATGTAACCCCCACCTACCCCCCCCCCACTCCCACTTCCCCACCCTGAAAATTCCCACCCCCTGGGGCGTCCAGCCTTCATGAGGTCAAGGATCTCATCTCCCACCTGTGCCTGGCAGGGCCCTCTACTCTTACATACTCAGCTGAAGCCCTGGATCCCTCCATAAGTGCTCCCAGGCTGGTGGTTAGGACCCTGGGAGCTGTGGTTGGTTGGTTTTGTTGCTCTCCTCATGGTGCCACAAACCCTTTCAGCTCCTTCAGTCCTCACTCTAACTCCTCCATTGAGAACCTCATGATCAGTTCAATGGCTAGTTGTGAGCATCTGCCTCTGAATATGTCAGACTCTTGAAGGCCTCTGAGGAGACATCCATATCAGGCCCTTATCGGCATGTACTTCCTGACTTCCACATCAGCATCTACCTTTGGTGATTGCACATGGGATAGATACTCAGGTGGAGTGGTCTTCAGACGGCCCCTTCTTCAGTTTCTGTCCCTCACTTTGTCTCCATATTTGCTCCCTTGAGTATTTTGTTGCTCCTTCTAAGAAGGACTGAATCACCCCCACTTGGTCTTCCTTCTTTATGAGCTTCATGTGGCCTGTGAGTTGCATCTTGGGCATTTCAAGGTTCTGGGCTAATATCCAATAATCAGTGAGTAAATACCATGTGTGTTCTTTTGTGATTGGCTTACCTCACTCAGGATGATAATTTCTAGTTCCATCCATTTACCTAGGAACCTCTCGAATTCATTGTTTTTAATAGCTGAGTAATACTCCATTGTGTAAATATACCACATTTTTTGAATCCATTCCTCAGTTGAAGGACATCTGGGTTCTTTCCAGCTCCTGGCTATTATAAATAAGGCTGCTATGAACATAGTTGAGCATATGTCCTTGTTATATGTTCGAGCATCTTCTGGGTATATGCCTAGGAGTGGTATAGCTGGATCCTCAGGTAATGCTATGTCCAATTTTCTTAGGAACCGCCACACTGATTTCCAAAGTGGTTGCACCATCTTGCAGTCCCACCAACAATGGAGGAGTGTTCCTCTTTCTCCACACCCTTGCCAGCATCTACTATCACCTGAGTTCTTAATCTTAGCCATTCTGACTGGTGTGAGATGGAATCTCAGAGTTGTTTTGATTTGCATTTCCCTGATGACTAAGGACATTGAACATTTCTTTAGGTGCTTCTCGGCCATTCGAGTTTCTTCCATTGAAAATTCTTTGTTAAGCTCTATACCCCATTTTTTAATAGGGTAATTTGGTTGTCTGGTGTCTACTTTCTTGAGTTCTTTGTATATATTGGATATTAGCCCTCTATCAGATGTAGGATTGGTAAAGATCGTTTCCCAATTTGTTGGTTGTTGTTTTGTCCTATTGACAGTGTCCTTTGCCTTACAGAAACTTTGCAATTTTATGAAGTCCCATTTGTCAATTCTTGATCTTAGAGCATATGCCATTGGTGTTCTGTTCAGGAACTTTTCCCCTGTGCCCAAGTATTCGAGGGTCTTCCCCACCTTCTCTTCTATTAGTTTCAGTGTATCTGGTTTTACGTGGAGGTCCTTTATCCACTTAGACTTGAGCTTTGTACAAGGAGATAAGAATGGATCAATTTTCATTCTTCTACATGTTGTCCTCCAGTTGAACCAGCACCATTTGTTGAAAATGCTGTCCTTTTTCCACTGGACAGTTTTAGCTCCTTTGTCAAAGATCAAGTGACCATAGGAGTGTGTGTTCATTTCTGGGTCTTCAATTCTATTCCATTGATCTTCCTGCCTGTCTCTGTACCAATACCAGGTAGTTTTTATCACTATTGCTCTGTAGTACAGCTTGAGGTCAGGAATGGTGATTCCTCCTGAGGTTCTTTTATTGTTGAGAATAGTTTTCGCTATCCTGGGTTTTTTGTTATTCCATATGAATTTGAGAATTTCCTTTTCGAACTCTCTGAAGAATTGAGTTGGGATTTTAGTGGGGATTGCATTGAATCTGTAGATTGCTTTTGGCAAGATGGCCATTTTTATTATATTAATCCTGCCAATCCATGAGCATGGGAGATCTTTCCATCTTCTGAGATCTTCTTCGATTTCTTTCTTCAGGGACTTGAAGTTCTTGTCGTACAGGTCTTTCACTTGCTTGGTTAGATTCGCACCAAGGTATTTCATATTATTTGCAACTATTGTGAAGGGTGTCATTTCCCTAATTTCTTTTTCAGTCTGTTTATCTTTCATGTAGAGGAAGGCTACTGATTTGTTTGAGTTGATTTTATAACCAGCCACTTTGCTGAAGTTGTTTATCAGGTTTAGGAGTTCTCTGGTGGAAGTTTGGGGGTCACTTAAGTATACTATCATATCATCTGCAAATAGCGATATTTTGACTTCTTCCTTTCCTATTTGTATCCCTTTGACTTCTTTTTGTTGTCTAATTGCTCTGGCGAGGACTTCCAGTACTATATTGAATAGGTAGGGGGAGAGTGGGCAGCCTTGTCTAGTCCCTGATCTTAGTGGGATTGCTTCAAGTTTCTCTCCATTTAGCTTGATGTTGGCTACTGGTTTGCTGTAAATTGCTTTTACTATGTTTAGGTAGGGGCCTTGAATTCCTGATCTTTCCAAGACTTTTATCATGAAGGGATGTTGAATTTTATCAAATGCTTTCTCAGCATCTAGTGAGATGATCATGTGGTTTTTTCTTTGAGTTTGTTTATATAGTGGATTACATTGATGGATTTCCGAATATTGAACCACCCCTGCATTCCTGGGATAAAACCTACTTGATCATGATGGATGATTGTTTTGATGTGTTCTTGGATTCGGTTTGCTAGAATTTTATTGAGTATTTTTGCATCGATGTTCATAAGGGAGATTGGTCTGAAGTTCTCTTTCTTTGTCGGGTCTTTGTGGGGTTTAGGTATGAGTGTAATTGTAGCTTCATAGAACGAATTGGGTAGTGTTCCTTCTGTTTCTATTTTGTGGAATAGTTTGAAGAGAATTCAATGAAAATGAGGACACCTCATACCAAAACTTGTGGGACTCCATGAAGGCAGTGCTAAGAGGAAAACTCATAGCTCTAAGTGCCTACAAAAAGAAACTGGAAAGAGCACACACTAACAAGTTGACTGCACAACTAAAAGCTCTAGAACAAAAGGAAGCAAATACACCCAAGAGGAGTAGAAGGCAGGAAATAATCAAACTCAGGGCTGAAATCAACCAAATAGAAACAGAAAGAACAATACAAAATATCAATAAAACCAGGAGTTGGTTCTTTGAGAAAATCAATAAGATAGATAAACTGTTAGCCAGATTAACCAGAGGGCACAGAGACAGTATCCAAATTAATAAAATCAGAACTGAAAAGGGAGACATAACAACAGAAACTGAAGAAATTCAAAAAATCATCAGCTCCTACTACAAAGGCCTATACTCAACAAAACTGGAAAACCTGGAAGAAATGGACAATTTCCTAGACAGATACCAGGTCCCAAAGTTAAACCAGGAGCAGATAAACCATCTAAATTGTCCCATAACCCCTAGGAAAATAGCAGCAGTCATTAAAAGTCTCCCCACTAAAAAAAGCCCAGGACCAGATGGTTTTAGTGCTGAATTTTATCAGACCTTCAAGGAAGACCTAATACCAATTCTTTTGGGTTTTTTGAAAGATTATTTTCTTGCTTTTTCTAGAGCATAGTTTCCCTCTGTATGTTGGTGTTTTCCATTTATTGTCCTCTGTAGGGCTGGATTTGTGGGAAGATATTGTGTAATTATGGTTTTTGTCATGAAATATCTTGGTTTTTCCATCTATGGTAATTGAGAGTTTTGCTGGATATAGTAGCCTGGGCTGGAATTTGTGTTCTCCTAGGGTCTGTATGACATCTGCTCAGGATCTTTTAGCTTTCACAGCCTCTGTTGAGAAGTCTGGTATAATTTGAGTAGGTCTGCCTTAATATTTTACTTGACCATTTTTCCTTACTGCTTTTAATATTCTTTCTTTGCTTTGTGCATTTAGTGTTTTGTCTTTTATGTGATGGGAGGAATTTTTATTCTGGTCCAATTTATTTGGAGTTCTGTAGGCTTCTTGCATGTTTATGATCATCTCTTTCTTTAGGTTAGGGAAGTTTTCTTCTATAATTTTGTTGAAGATATTTACTGGCCCTTTAAGAGAATTTTCACTCTCTTCTATACCTATTATCCTTAGGTTTGGTCTTCTCATTGTGTCCTAGGTTTTCTGGATGTTTTGGGTTAGGAGCTTTTTGCATTTTGCATTTTCTTTGACTGTTGCCAATGTTTTCTATGGTATCTTCTGCACATGAGATTTTTCTCTTCTATCTCTTGTATTCTGTTGGTGACGTTTGCATCAATGACTCCTGATCTCTTTCCTTGGTTTTCTATCTCCAGAGTTGTCTCCCTTTGTGATTTCTTTATTGTCGCTACTTCCATTTTTAGATCCTGAGTGGTTTTGTTTAATTCCTTCACCTGTTTGTTTGTGTTTTCCTGTAATTTTTTAATGGATTTTTGTGTTTCCTCTTTAAAGACTTGTGTTCTCCTGTATTTTTAAAGGGAGTTATTTATGTTCTTCTTAAAGTCCTCTATCATCATCATGAGATGAGATTTTAAATGAGAGTCTTGCTTTTCCAGTGTGTTGGGGTATCCAGGGCTTGCTGTGGTGGGAGAACTGGGTTCTAATGATGCCAAATTGCCTTGTTTTCTGTTGCTTAGGTTCTTGAGCTTGCTTCTTGCCATCTAATTATCTCTGGTGTTATTGTTCTTGTTCTCTCTGAGTGGAGCTTGTCCCTCCTGTGGGCCTGTGAGCCTTTGATCTTAGGTGTGTCAGCACTCCTGGGGAGATCAGGCCTCTCCTGGGCAGGATTTGGGTGAGGAGGGCTGTGGGACAGCCTTAGCTCTAGGGTGCAGATGGAAACTGGAAGAATCCTGTCCCCAGATGCTCTCCTGTTCCTTTGCTCTTTGCACTCCTGTTGGGTCCCGCTTTGGATAGTTATTGGAGAGAAAGTAATGATCTTACCTCTGCGCTTAGGAGTGAGAGCACTCCTGGGAGATAGCTCTCTCCTGGCGAGATTTGAGTGTAGAGGGCTGTGGGACAGCCTTAGCTCTGGGGCACAGAAGGAGACCGGAAGCCACAATATTTTTATTCATGTTTCATACCAACAGTGTCTAAGATTTTCCTCTTCTCACCCTTGCCAACACTTGTTATCCATTGTGTGTTGATGATAGCCACTCTATCCGATGTGAGATAATGTCTCATTGTGGTTCTCATTTGCACTTCCCTAGTGGTACCTGATATGGAACTTTTGTATGTGTTAGCAATTTTCATCACTTTTCCTGAAAGTTATTTACTCAGGTCATTTGCCTATTTGTAATCAATTTATTCTTTGAGCCTTGAGGTATTTAAATTCTTTGACATATTTTGTTTTATAGATTTATTCATGCATATGTCCACTTGTCTGCAAATACCCACAGAGGCCAGAGGAAGTCATGTGATCCCTTGGAGATGGAAGGGCAGGGCCTTTGTAATATGGGTCCTGGCTACCAAACTCTACTCTGAAAGTGCAGACAGGTTCTCTGTAGTCCCCTGATGTATTTTATATATGTTAACCCTTTGCAAGTCGTTTCTCAGATTCCACAGATTTTTTCTTTAATTGTTGATGTCTGTGCTGTCGAGATACGAACAGTTAGTTAGCTATATCACTTGTTCAGATCTGCTTCTATTAACTTTGATGACATATTTTCTTTAAAATTTTCTTGCCAAGACCAATGTGTATAGCTTTCCCCCTGTGTTTTCTTCTGGGAATTTTGTAGTTTTATTTGTTACTTTTAGGACTATAGGCCTTTTTAAGTTGTTTCTTATATAGGATGGTTTTCTGCTTATGGATATCCAGTTTTCGCAACCATGTCTGCTGAGGAGACTGTCCTTCTTCACTGTGCTTTCTTGGTGTTCTTGTCACTTGCCTAGAAACACGTTGGTTTATTTCTTAGCTCTTATTCTGTTCCTGAGGCCATTTGGGCCTGTTTCATGCTGCATTGTGTTGCTTTTGTTGCCATAGCATTGTAATGTATTTTAAAATCAAGTGCAGATTGAGTGTACCTTATCTGAATTGTTTAGGACAAGAAACAGCTCAGATTTCACAGTTTTTCACATATTTGAATAAAAACACACATAGCTGCTTGACCACCCACAATTTGCAAATGTGAGCTTTGAGTCCTCCAGCATTTGAACTGTTTTGCATGGAACAAATGAATAAAACCTTTGTCTGGTCCTGATAGCAGTCAGGAAACATTTTAGTTTTCACCACTGAATTTGATGTTTGCTGTTAGCTCATTTGAAATGATTTTTATTATATTGAGGTACATTCCTTCTGGGCTTAATTTGTTGCAAATATTTTAAATCATAAAGTGCTGTCAAAGCATTAGCATCTATGTGAGTAGTGCTATGGTTTCTCCTGCTGTCCTGTTGTGGTTTTTAACATTGAACTTTTTATCCTGGGCTAGAGAGGTGACTCCATAGTGAAGAATACTTGTTCTTACAGAGGACCCAGGTTTGAGATAAATCACCTACATGGTGGCTCAGAACCATTTTAACTCACCAGGCACCAGGCACACTATGGTACATATACATACATACATACATACATACATACATACATGTAAAACTCTCATACACAAAAAAATTAAATAAATCTGAACTTTTGAAATTATGTTGTAAGTTGAAAAAAGTCTAACACGATTGTGGATTCAAAACATATTTATGTTTTGGATTCAGTTTTGAATTTGAATTTTGTTGAGGATTTTTACATCTGTTCTTATCAAGCATATTCACCTGTAGTTTTTTATATCTCTTGACTAGCTTGGAATCTAGACAATAACACTTTCATAAAATGTATTTTTAAGCATACCTTGTTCACTTCTCTCAAAAAGAAGGTTTAGGTATCGATTCTTCAGATATTTGGTTGTAGTCATAAAGCCCTGCCCTTCATTCATGGGAGTTTTGTTTGTTGAGTTATTATGTGTGTGTGAAAATCATAGTTTATTATTGTGCTGGGACTATGCATTTTAAACAAGTATCTCATGTGATATTGATGCAGGTGACTCAAGAATCATATTTTTAGATAAGATCATTCCAGAAATCTGATTGAAAATAAAATAGATACATTCTTCAGATAGCCTGTCAAATGAGGTTCCTTTCATTCTGTTTCTCTCTAGCCTCAGGGAATTTGACTTGGGTTGACTGTGACCTGCACATCAGAGACATCTCATGTGGTCATGAACATGCTCATGTTACAGACATGTTTCCAACCATATTTTTATGTATCTTTGAAATCATAGAATTTCTCAAGAATATACTAGGTTTGAGGTTGACATGGGATTGACAAAGTTTTTGTCTATGAGCAGGGCAAATGGATTTTCTGTATCAGATACTGGTTAGAACAGGTTTTATGTGCAACTTTGCCTTGATTGCACGTGGCCTTGGGGAAGGGCTAGAGTATATAGTTCAGGGAAGACTAGGAGCAGGGGACTTCATCCGTGTGGCTGCTTGAAAGCCATCATCTCTGTTGGGTAAAGACTTTCCAGTGCAACCTTTTTGAGGGAAACATGCACTCTTCAGTAAGTAACCCATATGTTCTAAGGTCTGTAAGGAAGCCCAATAAATTCCTTGATTCTCCAGAGTGAACTATGATGTAATTGCTCTTTGGTTTATGGGAACCTCAGGAAGAGGGGCAAATACTGCTCATATCTCCCTCTGGAAAGAAATTTTAGCAATACCGAGCAAAAATTACTGATGTCAAACATTAAGGACTGTGTGTTAACAGCAAAATTGCTCAAGATGATCTTTTGAGTACGTATCCTGGAAGTCTGTTCATGACTCCAACTTGCAAACTGAACTATCCACTTTGAAATATCCAGATTTTACTTGAAAGAACTCTTGACATATGCAATATAGCTATACAGACTTGGATATTTGACAGATATTTTCTTTCCTTCTTTCTTCTTTCTCTCTCTCTCTCTCTCTCTCTCTCTCTCTCTCTCTTTCTTTCTTTCTTTCTTTCTTCCTTTTACTCTTCCTCCTCCTCCTCCTCCTCCTCCTCCTCCTCCTCCTCCTCCTCCTCCTTCTCCTCCTCCTCTTCCTCCTCCTCCTCCTTGAGACACGGTTTCTCTTGTGTAACCACACTGGCCATCCTGGAGAGCACCCTGTAGATCAGGGTGGCCTTGAACTCACAGAGATCTGCTTGCCTCTGTCATCTGAGTGCTGGAATTAAAGGCATGAGCCACTACTGCCACCACTACCACCACCACCACCAGGCTTGACAGGTCTTTTCAACAAATATCCACTGACAGTGAGTCTATTTCTTTAAATAAACCATTGAAAGTATGCACTGCTGAAGCTAGAGTTGGAGCTCTCAAGCAGAATCTTAGATTTGGGACAAATTGCATCTGCCTCCATATGCATGACAGCTTCCCAATGCTTAAAGAATTTTCTGATGGGATCAATGATGACATTAACAAAAGTAATTCTTTTTTATATCATATAATGAAATGTGTCACTATTTGAAAGATCTGCATAATTCACTGAGCCAATATTTTCGACCAGAACAATGCACACTGTTGGAAAATTTTGTATGCTGAAAGGATCCATTCTAAGTGCCACAGAGACCATAGATTTTCACACAGGAGAATATGGAACATGTCTTGATAGAGTTTCAAATTCTGCCCTGCAACTACCAACAATAGGGACCATATTTCAAGTTTTGAATTAGCATTATGGAAAATATCCTTAACTATTTCTTTCCAAATAACTATTAAAAAATAGTCGGGACAGTCAGGGAAGGGATTGAAGAGATGGCTCAGTAGTTAGCAGTGTGTCTGTTCTTGCAGAAGATCTGAGTTTGGTGCCTAGCACCCATACCATGTGGTTACAACGGCCTGTAACTCCAGCTTCAAAGATATCTGATGCCACCAGCCATATACAGCTGTGCATATGGACAAATACCCTCTGACAAACATACGCACTATTAAAATAATAAAAATCTATCTTTCACAATATTGTTTCAGGTGTTTTCATATACTTCAACTATCAGTTGTTTGTGTATCATAAAACAATGCAAAGGAGGGCTGTAGAGACTGCTTAGTGGCTAAGAGTGCTTGTTGCACTTGCAGAGGACCCAGGCTCAGTTCCCAGTACCTACATGGTGACTTACAACTGCAGTTGACTCCAGGCCCTTTTCTGCCTCTTGCAGGCTCACATGTAATGCACATGCCTACATGCAGTCAAAGCACTCATCTACATAAAATAAAAATAACGAATCTTAAACAGCACAGAAAAATCTGTCTTTTGTTGAGCCAAATATTAAGAATGAATTTCAATACTGTGAAATGGAATTAGTGTTCCCAGTTTCTTTTCCTTTTGCAAACTATGCATCATCTTTCCACATAATTGTTTATGATTATTTTATTTTCAGGCTTGAGACTGAACTAAAGAGTTTTGCACATTCCAAGGACACACTCTACTAGTGAACAACAACCTTAGTCCCTATTTTTATTATCTGTTTAACAGTTAATAATGTTTGACAAGGTTTGGGTTTCAGTTTCCAGCACAGTAGGTATTTGTGGTTTTAACCTATGTACCAAATGCTCTTTGGGGCCTTTGGCAATTCTTGAACAAGTCTAAATGGATCTTGAGAGTACAGTGTTTGAGAACCAGTGGCCTAGAGAAACATTTCCTAAAGCATGTTCCAAGATTGCTCTCCCTTGAGATACTCTACGAACCCCAATAGAGTGGTCAGAAACCAAAGGCAGCACAGAGCAAGAAGACTTGTGGGTAAATTATTTTAGAAATGTTCCCAATTGTATCCTTTAATGGAGTCCACACTTTGTGCTAACACATTAATGAGTCACCTTGAAATTTCCTATGTCTCATTCTTTTGTAAATTCTCTTCATCATGAAATTATTTGTTTTGACCAGAAAAGATTTAGAAAATCTTCCTGTGTTAACACTCAGCATTGTCTTGCTTGTTCTTTGACTATTTGCATCTATTGTATTGCTAGTTCCTCAACCTAGAACTGACCTTAATGCTTGCATGTAATTAAAATGGTATAAAAGCAAAAAGGAGGAGGGGGGTGGGATAGGGGGTTCTAGGGAGGGGAAATGTGGAAAGGGAATGGCATCTGAAATGTACATAAATGAAGTATCCAATAAATAAATAAAAAACAAAACAAAACCACTCAGCACTGTAGTAAATATTTTCCAAATGATAGACAAATGTGTACATCATTAGTTATTAGTTCAAGTAACATGTGGTTTTACTTTGGGGGCCAATCTTACTTTTCTTATGGATATCTTCCACATAATAACTTCCATCTCCAGACACCACAGACAAAGCTTTATTGACTAGAGACCATGTTATCACTACTGTCTGGACAACTTTATAAGGTTGAATGTTTGTTATCAGTTCTTAACAAATAAACAAATTTATGTAAAGTAAAGATGGTAAGAATGTTTCCTTATGGTCCCTGTCAGAGGGCCTGAGGACAACTTGGCAGGCTGCTGTGTTGACTCCCAATGAATGGCGGTTGAATGGGACACAATTCTTTTCTTTGTCAATAACCTAATCATAAATGTCACTTAATTTCTACAGGAGAATGAATTACCTAATAGCAAGGTTGTTTGTGCGTGCGTGCGTGCGTGCGTGCGTGCGTGCGTGCGTGCGTGCGTGCGTGTGTGTGTGTGTAATCATGATTAAGATATATATCTTAATAAATGATGGTGTATTAAATTTTAGTTTAGGAATTGATTTGCTGATAACAATTATGAATTTAGATTTGCTGAAAATTAAGAATTTTCAGGATAAAATTATAACAAAATCTAGCTGAAATCTGTCCTTAGGAACAAGCAAAATATGAATTAAAATGTATTTATGGAGCTGTTCTCTGGAGGATTATTTATAATACCCCAAACTGAAAACAGCTGAAACATTCACAAATGTGGAAACAATAGAAAACCATAGCATATTCATGAAGTAGAAATTTCTGGTTTCTTTACCAACTCAGTCCTGCCATGTGATATTCTTCTGGAAGCTGTCCTATGAGAGGGCATGTGATGTTTTGCTGAAAACAGCCATTTGAGAGGACATGTGATGTTTAGAAAGAATATAAATAGAACCCCACAGTGAGGGGGATGCTCTTGCATTGCTATGTTGCAACACTTCATTGGTCTTCACTTCATAGAGAGAAAAGTGCCAAAGAACTTCTCATGGTATTCCAGCTGATTCTGGCTCCTTCTGCTGACTTGGGCCATTTTGGAAGAGCCGTACTGCTACTGATTTGGGTTTGGTGTTTGCTATTGAACTTGACTACTGGTATCCTGACAACAAAGACTGGAAATACCTCAAGGAATTACTTCTAAAGAGATCCACAACACCATTTTCCTATTAACCTTCTTTTTCCCCTACCTCTGCTCAGTGGGCTAAAAGAGGGGTTGAAGGATTGAAGAACGCTAAATAAAATAGGTTTTGAAAGAATCTAAGCCTTCATAATCACCTAACTGGAATACAACACAGGCTTGGAGATGCCTAGATTTTGAAGATATTCAAAATCTTAAGACAGTGTTCCTTAATTTCTAAGATAAAAATAGCATGACATATATTGTGAGATTAGTTTTCCAAAAGACTGATCCTGTTTTCATTGTCACTGACATCTTTGGGAGTACTTTCTCTACTTCCTTAAAAACTATAAGTAATGTTTTGACTAAGTTTCTGGGATGTCAGGGTAGAATTGGTAAATCATTTCTATATGAAAATATCATTCAGTGCAGAAGATAGACAGCAGTAGATGATACTTCAGAAAAAAAAAACAAACTCATTTCTACAATGTAGGCAAAACTTTTGCCTTCACTACCTTCATATAGACTAGCTGATTACTGATATCTAATAACCCCCAGGAGCGTGTTCTAGGATCTAAGGACAGAAAATTAAAAATCATCAAGAAAATTCCATCTTGTTAAATTTAGTGATTATAATTCTTCCATTGGACAGATTAAATATGTTGTGTGTTGAGGTCATCTCTATTTGCATGTAAGTAGCCATTTGGAGTCTGAGAGGCAGGGAGAGAATGAACCTCTGCTCAATCTTCTATGTTTCAGAGGCTTCACATTGTAGAGTGGTAACAGATCATGGAATTGTTTGTTGAATGATTAAAACTGCCTCCGTGGTTCCATTTTTTTCGCAAGATTTTCTAAGAGCAGTGTGCAAAAGCATTGTATAATGCCTATAGGCTTGTCTGAAGCTACTAAAGGGGCTCATTGCCTATCTCTCCCCTGTCATTCACCAAAGATGTGCCACTATGCCTAGAGAAATCTTTTGTCATGGTCACACTGCAACTGGGTAGAACACTCATGAAAATGTCAAAAAGTGTAGGCATGTGGAAAGAATTCAGAAGGCAGGCTTGTCATTCAAAGACTTTTGCTTCCAGCTTGGGCTCTCATCTGTACTGAGTCACTGAAGCTCTGTCTAAATTCAGCAGTGCAATTAATGCTCAGACAAGATGAGAAGAGATGTCGGCTGCTGCAGCTCTGTGACTAGACTGTTGCTTCACCAATCATTTCTCATTTTGTTTGTCATTTCAACTGGAAGCATCTTCTTACGGCTTTTGGTTGTTGAATGTTTGTCTTTCTAAAAAAAATGCCCTTGGAATGATAAAAAAGGACAAAAAAAGAAAGAAAGAAAGAAAGAAAGAAAGAAAGAAAGAAAGAAAGAAAGAAAGAAGAAAACTAGAATCAGCAAAATGTAAATGAATAGGAGAGAATAGGATGAGAGTAAATATTGTGTAGCTCCAGAATAGAAATAAAGATGTTTGTTCTTCCTTTTTGAGGATAACCATGCAACTTTCCAATGTGTGTCAGATGCTGTGTTTTTATATTTTTCAATTCCCAGATGTTTAAAGGTGGCTAAATTAAGTTTTCAAATGTAGAGAGGGTTTCTGTGCATTCTGACAATAAATTCATTGTCTATTGTAACTGAGGTTTTGCCTTTAACCTCGATATGAATTTTTCCTTTTCTAAATAGTAATAATAATAACAATTAGTAATAATAATAACAATACTCATTGCTTTATCTCTGACATCTTTCTGCAGTGCCATCACTTATTAAAATTATGTCCCAGATACAAGCTTTAAAGACTGTTCTACACTGAATCATGGGAGACAGCTGTTATGTATTGAGTAAAACTTTTTGAGATGATAGCCTATGGTGAATAGAAAATACTTGGATGATAGTCTGTTTGAAACACACATAATACAATAGAAAATATGTAGCCCTAATATATTCACACTTAAAGGAAAGATTATTTTCAACATATGCTAGGTAAATCACAGTATTAGGATTGGCCATGAGAACTTGCTGGTGTGACAAGTAGAATATAGGTAGAGAGCTGATGGGTAGAAAATACATTAAGTTTTTAAATTGAGGTATAGAGTGTCTATATTCTTTTCCCAATTTCTCTTGATGAATTATGCACTTCTGTCTGCATGTGTGACACGATTTATACCTGCATGACGGTGTTCTTCAATGGTTCACATGTCTACAGTGGAAGTGTGAGTCTCAAAATTGTATCTTTCCCTATAGGATCTAATAATGGCACTTGACTGCCATAGCTAAGTGTTCCTTAGAGACCAACATTGAATTTCAAATGTTAACCCAATGGGATTGCTTTGTTTTTAAGTACATTAAGTCAGAGCCTGCCTCCTCTGTTTCTGTCATCTTTCCCTTTTCCCATTTTCCCAGTTTACATCTGCAACTCCTGCAGTGACATGTCCTCCCTTTACCAGTCTCAGATACTTACGCATGAATCAGGGGGAAGGTCTGCAGTTCTTTGGTCTCCATTTCTTTGTCTATAAAGAAGGTTATTGATGTGTTCAGCGCCACTTTCATTTTTGAAGCCCCATGTTTATGGCTCCTTCTGCTTTGATCCTGTATCCATTATAGATTGACTATGGGGGGGGGGACCTCTGTGAAAATATCTTGAGGATTGCAATGCTGTGCAGAAGTGTCAAGTGGAATCCTCACTGTCTTGTATCATTCTCTGTAGCTGCTCCCATGGCTAATAGAAGATCACATTTTCCTACGTGGTTAATTCTATACTGTGCTTAATAGTACATGTAACTTAAAAAGCACTCATGGATTCATTTGTTCTTAAGCCAGGAATGTCCAGCTCTGTACCAGAGACAGGTGCCTGAGGGTCGCCAAGTAGAGTTTACTTCAAAGCATTTCATGAGGCGAAAGGGCAGGCAGATTGCTCAGTCTTCCAGCTAACCAAGCAGTGGATAGTATGTCTTAGCCATCATTATTTTAAAACAGCAACCATCATGGTTTATTAAACTGACCCATGAGCACAGTCTGCCCTGCGACTGAGCTGGGCCAGTCTTTTATGCCTTTAATGTGTAGTTACAATCCAGATAGAGTGCTGCTGAAGAAATTAATATGTGAAAGCTAATTGAAAAAAAAAGGTTAATTTTTAAGATTTTTTTTGAAATCTCTTTTTCTGCCTGGAGCACAATCTTGCTCCATGTAACAATAACCTCATGGAAAGCCGTGGAGACTGGAAGTGCTGATGCAGCACTAATGACTTTAAGCAAATATGCTGCTGTAATTTCCTCCATCTGCTTGGAATAAAACAATATAAAGATGAAATCTGGCAAAGTTGTAGAGAAATTTGTTTCTTTGGAAAGTTAGAGATATTGGAAAATGAGTGCAGGTGTGAGGGGAAAATAGTTCTTAAAACAAAAAAAAAGTCAGGTCACCCCAAAACTGAGAGCCTTATTGGAACTCCATCGATAGAAACAATAAGATAAGATTTGTTCTGTAAAGTTTTGCCCCAACGAGAGAAGAGTATCAGATGTATTAACAAGTCAGCATCTAGTTTTTACTGTGACAGTCCTGAGGATCCAGGTACAGCCTTTCCCAGGTGTTTGCTGAGGACTTGTAACCAGGCCCGGGGGCCATACTTTCTTCCATATGCTTCAAGAGCCAAGTAGTTGTCTTCTTCATGGAGGACTGCTATCTTCTCCTTCAGTCCTACTGGATCATGTGCAGAAGGATAGCCAGCAGTCCATCCTCACATCAGAGCATGAGCAGAAGGATAGACATGTCATCTGAGCTTCCTGCCCAATCTGCCAGGCACTATTGCTAGAGCTACCTTAAAAAAACAGTAGCCATATTCCTTAAAATATAGATGGCATTATTGATTTTTTTCAGGGAATGAATGTATGTCAATAGCCACATAAACAAAGTAATATCGTTTGATCCTCCTAGAAGGAAGCAGGATATTAAAGATATTCCACAGAAAAGAGCATGGGCTCAAGATGCCCTCATACCTCAGTACAATCTTTCCTTTGATTTCCAGAAAATTCAAGACTATGTAGAAAAAATGGATAAGCCTGAAGAGATTCTATAATTGTAGAATGTCCTCATATCAAAACCTTATATAGACCACTCTACAGAGGCTTTTTTATGGCAGTTGCATATGGATATTCAAGTTTTCAGTAGTTTCAGGTTGTCAATTTATGAAAAAACAGAAAAACATTTGAAAGAGTTTTTTTCCAAAATGACTAAGTTTAGCCTTTGAAATGCATCTGCACCATTAACCACAGGACAAGCTGGTTCCGTGGATATATGGCCCACAGTGGCTAGCATAAAACAATAGACAGTTTTTCTGAATCAGCTATGGACCTATACTTCCAAAATAAAGATGCCACAGATATGCTCTTTCTATAGGTCCTTGACAATGACCCTCCCTAGGCATTTTCTGCCAGTTTGTGGTTGCCAGACGTGCTGGCTTGCCTTTGAATGCAGGTCAGGAACACTAGGCCCTGTGCCTGCTTCCAGAGCCACAGGGCATTGTCCTTGTCTGTCAGTATTTGTGTTTGCTCTTCTTGTGAGGACACTAGTCATTGTGTGAGGGATCACTGGTCCAATATGGTCTGTTGTTACTAATTATGGTTATTAGTTAATTGTATCAGCAATGATTTGAAAATAAGGTCACATTAATATCTATTGGAGGATGGACGAGAGGTTGAAAGGTATTCTACTCAACTCAAAATATATGCCACCAAAAATTTTCATAAAATTTCATAAAATTCATTGGAAATATATAAAAGTAGTCAACAAAAGTTGTTCACAGGAAGTTAAGGATGAAATTAAATTATGGAATTACTAAGAATTTAAATTAATAGCCTATCTTGAAAAGAAGAACAATATGCCATTAGACATAAGATTACAAAGTGAAATATAAAACCCATTTGTACTGCACTGTGAAAGATACAGAAGGGTGTTTTATGTCAGCACTATTATTTAGCACTAGGTTGTGGCTTCTGCCTGTACCATTATATTTAAAAATTAGGCAATAAAAAGATTAGAAAAAGTAGAATAGTCATCTTTATTACATGCGATGCTATGACTATAATCTTTAAAAATGCAAGACTGATGCACACTATTTTTAAAAACAAACTAGATGGCCATGAGTAAATATACTTTTAAAAATGAAAATCAAAGCTTTTCCTTTTCAATAATCAGTTATACAGAAATGGATAAAATCCATTGTAATAAATTTAACAAGAAAAATAAAAGGCTGTTACACAAAAAGAGAAAATTGCATTATGACAAATATTATCTGTCAAAACAGTCATAACATATTCCCTGCTATTTCCTAATGTAAAATGTCAATCCTTCCTGAAATAGTATGTATATGTTAATGTGATTCATCAGAATGGCAATGAGTTTTTGTTTTTACTTTAATACACATTAAACCTTAATATAAAGTTACTGTTAATACAAATGCTGCATTCTTGGCCGTGTGCAGTCGAACAGAAAGGAGAGTTAGAACCAGATCCAAATGTATAGTAATGATGTAAATATTGAATAAAAGCTCTTCCCAATCACTAGAGGACTGTATGTTTATGTAATAAATGATGCTTAAAAATGACTTTTTGCCAGTTAGACTTTAAATGTTACATCCTCATTTCTTACCACAAAAATTCAGATGGGTTAAAAATAGGCACACATAAAGATGAAAGACGTTCACTGTCAATGCTCAGGAGAGAAAACCGTAATGACAGAGCCATGAACGCCTGTTCACCTTTAGTGCCCACAGAAATATGATTTCAGATCATAGCAAAACACTGTTTCCTGCTCATAGAGCCGAAAAAGCTAAAATATTGATAGGGACATCCGTGCTTAGTAAAGATCTGGGGAAGTGGAACTTTTCATGTATTGATAAATCCAGAAGTACCTGTCAGTCGAAATTAGTGCAATGCCTGTTCTCAGACTCTACATTTCTGCCTTTTGGAACATACATGATGAAATGTTTATTCAAAGATGGTTTCTATATTGTTTATAGTTGTAAACAATAAATAAATCAAAACAATAACTTTATCAAAGTTTATCTATTTGAGAATAGAGAGACTTATTGAATGTTATACTACAGTGCTGTAGAATGTGAAATAGGAAAATGACTAAATACAAGTGTGTGCTTCCTAACACGTCCATGGTTTGATAAGGTGGGGTCATTGATTTCTTGGGACAGCAGGAATTCACTGAGACAAAGAAAAGAACAACTCTATGATATAACCTACATCAGTCTGTAATGGTATGAAGCCAGAGAATGGTGTGGGAGGGTTAAATGACGTCTACTTTTTGTTTTGATTTTGAAAAGTTACATGTTTCTATTATATGTACTCATATGAGTGTTTTAACTTGTAATGCTGAGCATGTATTATTTTAAAGATTAAAATAATTGTTCTTTGTAGTTAATTTTTTTCAAGGTGAGTTTAATCTTAAATCTACATAATGTGATATGTTAAAATAATTCTTCTGCTTCAAACAAAATGAGCCAAAATTAAAAATATTTTATAAATTACTGTTAAATATATTGACAGGAGAGAGATAAAACACCAGTATAAAATTCAACCTTGTTAGTATGAAAGAAATAATGAGTTTTTGGTCAGACTGGCAAGGGTTCAAAAAATTGCTGTTTCCCATCATCGTACAGAGCCAAGGGAGGTCTGCATATCTTATCTGGTTAACTTTCTGGAGCAGTTTGTCAAGACTCAGTAAAAAGCTCTAGTACGTTCCATTCCATGCAATCTAGGCTTGACACTTCTGGAACGTAACACTAAGGAAATAACTGTAAAGGTTTCTGCATGAGTGTTCATTTAAACTTTATTCAGTCAGATAGGATAGCTATAAACCTCAATGTTCACAAACAACTGATTATTATATTTACATGTTAGAACTGTGGACACACAAACACATCCATCATGCTGAAGTTACTCTTTAAGGTTCAGGTTTTCATCCACATTCTAGGTACTCACCATGTGGTTGATCAGTAGTCAAGGAAGACTCTAGTAATTACCATTTAGGATGATACAATTCTGTGATTATTTTTTTGTATTTAGATGTGTGGAAATATGGCTGCCAGGGCACATGCTCTGTCAGAAGTGGGTCACGCTGGATGGTATAATGAATTACTATTTTGTATCCTGGGTAGTTTGTAAACTTCTTGCTATGTGTTGAACGAGCATTTATCACAGCTACATACATACACAAAAACCTTACCCCAAACAACATTCAAAAACAAGAAAGCGAAGTAAAACAAAACAGAAACCATCCAACCAAACAAACAAGCAAACATTAACAACATTAAATCTCTCTCTCTTTTTTTTTTAATCCAAATTTCTTTTTAAAGGTACAGAGGCCAAATTGGAAATGTTTTAAAACTCAAGAAGGTTAAGAGGACTAATACAACAGGCAGGAAGAATTTTCAGACTAAGAGAAGAAAGTGCTATTACTATCTCCTAACAGGATGTGTTAGTAGTTCATAAAGTGTCCCCAGAGGCCTGTTGAGAAGTTTGTTTTGTATCTATTGTTACTTAAATACCTGACCTTTCCGAATTAGCTCTGCTTGTACAGGCGGCTTCACAAAGGGCTCTCCACTGGTGTACTTGCAGCTTTTCTGAGGAAGTAAATCACTCTATGTATCTTGTTCCCAAACACTTATCTCAGAAGCAGCCTCGCTTTTTGATAGAAGGCAAATGTCAGGACTGAAGGCATGAGGCAGAGGCCCAATGGCTAGTCCTAAAATGCTTCTTTTATGTTCTAGAAGCCAATCTGCATTCTTCTGAGCAGCGAAGAATGTCAGTACAAAAGCCATATCTCTGATGGAAAGGCGGGGTGGGGCGCACCCCCCATTTCTTTATTTAGAATTCGCATTGAGAATGGCAAGCGCTGTTTGAAAGGTCATCCCATTTCAAGTAGCAGATGGATAGGAAGAAAGACTCTGGCTTTTACAAATAACTTAATTGAATTCTCCTTGCCATTTCTGCAGGCAATTCAGGATATTTTTTTTAAAGCATTGATCCATAATTATCTTTCAGAGCGGTTAGCATTGTTAGACAGATGTGTGAATCTTCATGTATATAAGGGAACAGTATCACACCCATTCTGTCTACTTGATTGTTCTTTTTCCACGTGCAGACAAATAAATGTATGTTATAAAACATAAATCTTACTCTAACAAAAAGAAGCAAATTAATTTTTTTCTTGGAACTCTGTTTGACTTGCTGCTCATCTTGGGCATGGTTCTGTTAAAAAGGTCAGCTTCTTTGCTTTCCTATAAGCAAATTACTATTTGTGTCTGTGTAGGATATTTATGTGATTGTCTGTAGGCACAAGGCTCATGGGAGAGGAGAGCTTCCAAGCCATGAAACTGGATTTATGCTATATAATCGAATATATGACAAGAATGGGTAGGTAATACTTTAAAGAAGGTATTATCTCTATGGCTTATTTACAAGTTTTCATTTGTTTGCTGGTTTTTAAGTATTTGTAACCTTATGTGATATGGACCAGAAAATATTTAGAATGCCTTTGATCCAAGCACGTGTGAGGCAGAGAAAGGCAGATGTCTGGGAGTTTGGGTACAGCATGCTCTGCATAGTGAATTCCTGAACAACTATGGAAACACAATAAGACTGTCTCAAGCAAAGAAAAAAATCAAAATCTCTAATGTGAATTTCCAAGAAACAATGAATACAACCATTTTTTTTTTTTTTGTAACAAAACTCTCATTAGTCATCTCAGACTACAATATACTACAAATGTATCTATTGAGAGGTTTGGATACACTTGAGGTTTGGATAAGCATGAAGACTAATTCCTTAAGTGAAATCTCTTGTGGGTTCACTCATGTTAATGGTGCAGCAGCATTTGTGGCTTGGTATCTTCCCTCAGAATGTTTGTTCTTCCCAAGCCTCATAGATTTTTCAGAATTTGGGCTCAATGTAGTGATAGTCTCTGTGGGTTTCTATGGGATTGGTAACGGCAGAATAAATCACATCTCTAGCCTAAGGTCATAGTGTTCAGAGGTAAATGGATAAAGAGCCTTTTGATTTATTATTCATGTAGATAACAATACTCAGAGTGTCTAAGGAAGGTTTCTTTTTATGTCATAAATATAATCTAGTGACATTTTAAAAATGTCTTTCAGAGCCTGGCCCTCTGACCCATGGACACTGTCTTTCATTTTCATACTGGCCTATATGGTGCTTCCTTCCTCTCTCCTCACCTCCCAAACACTGAGTGTTTTCAGATTCCAAATGGCTTTGAAAAGCCACAGTCACAGGATCAAGAACAACAAGTGATTTACAACCAGATTTCTGCATGGTTTAGTAAATAGACAGTTTTAAATGACAAACATTTGAACACAGGAGCTATATGTTTTTTCATTTGGCTAGGGTGAATAGTCATCATGTTTTTATAGATTGGAAATATCGAGATTTTGTTTCTTACCTTAAACAAAGTGTATCTTTAAATTCGAATATACTGAAATTCACTTCTCCAGGTATAGAGAACTTTCTATATGGGACTTACAAAATAATGTTTATCTCAGCTATAGGATGCGTATATAGTATAGTCAATGTCTTACAAAACTGAACTGATATATTTTATGTGGGGCATATTAGCATAAAGTTATATACATCTCTGTCCTGCTTCCTTCTATTGCCTTCCCTGTAAAGCAGCAGGACTCACTGGGCAGCAATGGTGCATGTCTTTTATTTTAGCAGAGGCAAGCAGATCTAGGAGTGTGAGGCCAGCCTGGACTATAACGCTACTTCCAGGACAACCAGTGCTACATGGGAAACCCTGTCTCGAAAACAAAAAACAAACATGACAAAACAAAACCAAAAAAAGAAAGAAAAAGAGAGAGAGAGAGAGAAAGAGAGAGAAAGAAAGATAGAAAGAAAGAAAGCGAGAGAGAGAGATAGAAAGAGGGAAAGAAAGAAAGGAAAGAAGGAAAGAAAGAAAGAGAGAGGGAGAGAGAAGGAAAGAAGGATGGAAGAAAGAAAGAAAAAGAAAGGAAGAAAGGAAGGAAGGAAGAAAGAAAGGAAGAATGGAAGAAAGAAAGAAAGAAAGAAAGAAAGAAAGAAAGAAAGAAAGAAAGAAAGAAAGAAAGAAAGAAAGAGAGAGGAGGGATGGAGGGAAGGGACTCTTGAATTAAAGAAAATGTAATAAGTCAAATAGCTAATATTTAAATTTAATGGGGAGTAGACGGGTCATATGCTCTTTATATCTGTAGCTTCCTGTAAACACCCAGAGAACCTTTCCAGAGTCCCTAAGTTTCCATTATGATAGTGTTAAATCCATTTGTGTAAAGCTAAATTATCTATCAAATACATTTTGTCCTAAACTCCAGACAAGTATTTACTCTTTTAATCCTCAAAACAAAATCGTGGTGTTGCCTGCTGTTGTTCTCATTTAACAGATGAGAAAATTGAGGCACAGAGGGTTTGAATGCATTTCCAAATTATCAGTCAACCTGTCAATAACATAGCGTTAACAACATAACTCCAGAACGCTAGTTCCTAAATGTCTTACTACATCTCTCTAGCAGTGGCTGTTGTTCTGAACTCTTACTAGAATTAAGTAGTGTGCTAGAACATAAGTCACAGTTCCTCACATCCTCAAGGCAACACGCCGAGTGACCCTGTGATGCTTAACTATATTTCATATGTTCCCATAAAAGTGGAACATTTTATATTTCGAAGCAATCAGGATGACTTTTATTTTCTGTCATGTCATGTTGTCACTGGCTGACAATGCCAAGAAAATGTATGTATTCTGGACAGCCAGATGGTAGTTCTGCCAGGCAGGACCACGCCCAGAGACAGCTGGAAACTGAGCATGACAGTGGCCCTCACCCATGTCCCTGGGTTGCTTTCTGGTATCCAAACATGCCTCACAAAATTTTCTTAGGATTCTGTTAGGTCTACTAAGCCACATCCTAAAGTAATCTCCTCTTGGATGAGAACTAGTGCTTGTCCTCTGCACTTGGCCTTAATCTTGATGAAGACTGGAGTCTTTGTCTAGTTAGGTAACTGGATGGTAGAAATGGTATACTGTGTAGCCAACTAATGGAAGACAATGAAAGAGACTGTCCAGTCTTCAGCCTTGGCCCAATGTAGCAATGATGTCTGAACAATAGCTGTGTGCCATGTGAAAGCAGCACATGTTTCTAATAGTGGGACCTGTGCTAATCATTAGACCATATCGTGCATTCATGCTTGCTGAAATTGTGTAGGACAGGATCTCATGAAGAAGCCAGGATGATGGGGGCCTTCTATGGCAACTGGAATGTGTTCTTTAGAGGAATATAGTGTATTCCTTAACTTAATATCCCTTTTATTAATTTGCTTCTAATATTTACTCATGACTTTAGCCTCTTGAGTTAAATCTTGCGTAAACACAGTAGTTTTCAGAGACAAGTGAATTGAGAAAAATACCTAATTGGTCATGTCAGATGTATGGAAATTTCATTTCTCCTGTGTTTTAGAGAGAAATGTTTTATTGTATGTCTACATTATGTGTCTCTGCTGGTGCACATGTGTCTGGCTATATGTGCATATGTGTGCATATACATGAGGAGGCTAGAGGGCAACTTAGGCTATTGTTCCTTAACTGTATATCTTGTTTTTTGACAAAAGGTATCCCATTGTCCTGGGATTCACCAAGTTGGCTAGTCTGGCTGGCCAATAAACCCCAGGGATCCATCTGTCACTCCCCCACCCCAGCACTAGGATTATAAGTGAGTGCTACCAGGCTCAGCTATTTTATGTGGGTCCCAGGGGATAAAACATAGATCCTCATGCTTGAAAGGAAAGCATTCTTCTGACTGAGCCATCAATCTAGCCCCAGAGAGAAGTATTTAAAATGGTCATCTTTGATTCTTTCTTGAAGGCAAATTACTACTAGATTAAATTAAAATAGTCCATGTTTCTCCTTCTCATGATAATGAGAAGAAGAAGGAGAAGGAGAAGGAGGAGGAGGAGGAGGAAGAGGAGGAGGAGGAGGAGGAGGAGGAAGAGGAGGAGGAGGAGGAGGAGGAGGAGGAGGAGGAGAAAGAGAAGGAGGAAAAGAGGAAATTCTTCAGTTTGGGAAATATGTCCATTCTGTGATTTACATTCACCTATAGGAAGGGTGTTTGGGGAACAGTACCTTATTAGAGAAGGGATTGAAGAATCTATGAAGTTAAACTGATGTCTGAGCAGTGGCCTCCACTATAACTTTTCCAATTTCTTCTAAAAATAAGATCTATCAAAAAATCACTGTCACAAAAAATTAGCTATTACTCTCAATCAGCTTTTGATTTCTTTATTGGATTCTAGTAATAGAAAGTTACATGCACCCAGAATTAAACATTTCAACTGATAACTCTGTTGGGCTATGTCTTGGGAGAGGAAATGTCTCTAATGTGTGGGATACTATCCTTCTCCTGGTTCAGAAATGTGCAGACATGACACCCACAGTCAAAGAGTGGATGGAGCTTGTAGACCCTTATGGAGGAATAGAGGAAAGGATTGCAGGCCCCGAGAAGAGAGCAACTCCACAGGAAGACTAACAGAGCCAATTAATCTGGACCTTGAGGCTGTCATTATCTGAACCACCAACCAAGGAACATACAGGGCTGGACAAAGGCTTCCCTGCATATATATATATATATATATATATATATATATATATATATATATA